>NW_010237806.1:82943-104751 GCF_000690775.1 Eurypyga helias
TCCCCAAGTCACTAAGCACATCAGCATACCCACTAGAAAGTATTCACCCACTCTCTTCTTCTCCTTTGAAGGTGGATTTTATATTTGGCACTCCTGCTGGTATAAACACCTCTGCTGGAAAACACACCCTTAGGCAGGTTAGAGAGCACCACTGAGAGCAGAGGGGAAGGTGATGAGCAAAGCACAGGCTGGGTTGAAGATGATCTAGAGGTTTGTTCTATGCTCTTTCCCATCCATTTCCAATGGGGTGTAGGACAAGGCATTTAGCCTTCCTGTATTTTCTCTTCTTTTGAATGAATGAGGTACAATATGAAACACTGACACTGAGAATTAGTTTATAAAGGACTTTAAGATAACGTAATAAAAGACTACAGAAGAGTCTGTTAGTTATAATTTACTAATACACATTTATTTTGGCCATGGATGGACAGTAATGCTGACAGATCCACACATCAAGGGGTAGCAGTTTTATCCATTTCAACAGAACAGAACAGAATATACTTTGTTAAAGAGAATCCGTCACAGAGTATGGGTAAAATTTGTACTCTCAACCTCTGTGCTTTCCCAACCAGAGACACAAGATCATTGACAATAGATTACCATTCAAAGCACACTGTTTACAAACTAAAGTGAGTACCTAGCAGCATCATATAAATTAACTGGGAGTGCAAAGAGCCCTCAAATTTGAGAGCCTCACAGCAGGCCATTTCAGGATAGACAGTCTGGTTATTTCAAGCAATTGAGTTCTGTCAAGATTAATGATATTTGACAAATCAGAGGTTGAAAAGGTAAGAACAGAATCATTATTGATGTTGAGAAAATAGGATTGCAATTTCTTATACCATGATGAATAAAAGCACTACTCCTAGGAATAAAGATGTCTAATATTGAACAAGTACATTATGCTCTTACCAGACAGCACATATTTGTTTACACTAGCTGCAAGAAACAGTACTAAACCTCAGTGTGGCTTTAGGCTTCTGGAAATCAATAGTGCCAAATTAAGTTTGTCCTGTAATGAACTAAGTGCCAGTTGGCAAGTTCTCCAAGACACAAAGTGCTGAGCAATGGCGTCCCTCCAGAGGCCATGACACAGCCCTCAATCACAAATCTGCACCTTGAATCCAACGTGGTGGCTGACAGCAGTCAGTTTGGGACCCCCATGAACCCAGGGTTCCCCATACCCACTTCTGCTCAGTCAATTCCAGCACAGGGAAATCATTAACTCCTCTCCTTGCCCCCACAGGACTTGAGCAGACTTTCCTTGCACACTTGCTGCATGATAAGAATTAAAAACAAGCAGAGCAGGACTGAATCGAAACCTTGTCAGGCAGCACACCTGGGAAGCACAGAGTCTGAGAAAAAGGTTGTGATGTTCACCTGATGGTTCCAGAGAAGCCCTGCAGCAAGTCAAGTACCAGAGCACTGTGCCCTGAGGGTGGTTTGGGTTCTGCCTTGCTGTAAAGCTCATTCTTCCCCATCAGAGTAGCAGTGGATATTTTGGCAATTTATAGTGGCTCACAGACTCCTTGGAAAGGAAAATGGGAACACTAAATCTCTGACCTAAACACTCTCACAAAGACTTATCCTTCCATTAATTAATGTATTAGCCTGCAGCTGCCCTACCCTCAATTTTTAAGGCATGATGGGCCATAGAGGTCTTTTTAAATTAGAAGGACAGCACAGGAGAATAAACCACTCCTCTGACTGCAGCTTTTGAGTTAGCACTCCACTTGTATGTTACACACCACATTCACCTGGCCAGATAAATTTTATAATTAATTACTACTGGCATGTCTTCATGCAGGTCCAGATTTAACTATTAGAAAAGGAAAGCAGCAAAAGTCTCACCATGGGTTTTTTTGTTTGTTTTTAAAAATCAGTCCCAGGTCTTGAAGAATACAGGTCTGTTTAAGCATGCTGTCCCAGTCCAGAAAGCTCTGTGCGAAAAATCAACTGTCCCCATCTTCATTTGCAATAGGGTCTAGTCTTCTATAAACAGATTTGCTCCCATAAAATAGATTTAATTTACGTGTCATTTTTAATCTCTGACTAAAAGAAACAAACGCTTATAAGCATAATGCTTGACCACCAAAATTTTTTAGACAGCACAAGCTGTAGCCGCGACCTGAATTGCTCATCTGCAAAATACTTGCAGAGCCTCTGTTTTCCTAAATGGTACTTCAACAGGCTGTTTGGTGCAGGTCATTCTTCCTTCCCTGTGATAGCTTAACTTTCACTACTCTGACAAATACCTTATACGTGAAGGAATCTTCTTTCAGCCAGGATCTACAGAACAAAGTACAGACCAGAACTTGTACTGTTCTATGCATTCAGTGCTCTCCATCCAGCTGCTATTACCTCTTGCCATACTGGAGCACATGACTGGGATAAATAACTATTAGCCACAAACACAACTGAGAAGTACCTTTCTTGCTAACTGACCTTTCATAACACATTTACTCTCTATATTTACCAAGGTTTGCATATGCAAGACTACTTACAGCTGAAAACTGTTCCTTACTGAGCTCATTATTCTTATGGAGTACATTGTTCCAAATAGCCAAAATTATCTTATGAGCCAGATTAGTTTGTGTAACTTTATAGCCTGGTAACATGTCAAGAATCTTTGCAAGTTCACTTCTATCAAAACTGTCTGAAAAGATGCAAGTTAATTATTTTGGTAAAAAACATATGCTGTCCTGTGTTTACAACTAAAACAAACCACAGTCACATTCACTCTGAAGACCATATGTAACAGCTGATGCCCAACTCAGTCATATTCCCCTTCCAGTAAAAGCAGATCTTACAGAATCTGATTTTCTATAAGAAAACACAAGGACATATTTCCCCTTACATTACTCTGAGATATTTAAATTTATGGAAAGCTATTTGTGACAACCATCAATGGCTTCCTGGAACTGGTGCGCATTGTATCAAGCAGAGAATAGCATTTCTATGGCAACTGTCTTGTCACATTTCAAAAAATGGAAGAAGAAGAAACGCTCATCACCTTCTATGTTTTTCATTTCCCTCGGTAGTATCTTGTCTTTCCATTCACCCAACTCTACAGCCAAGATAGCAAGATGACACTTTTCAGTTAAGGCTCCACAGAAGTTGTTGGCTGCTTGGCCATGTGGTCATTAAAGCTCTGAACTGATGCTGCCAATAGATCTGTGATATTATTCCTGCTTCACCTACTGACCCACAGCAAGGCACAGCCAGCTATAACTTTAGGTATTCCCACTTTCCTATAACATCAGGCTGCCAAGGATGTCCAGTTTAACTCTGCCAGAAACCTTTCAAAGAAACAGAGCCGCCACCACCACCCTGGGCTCGCTGCTACCACCAACTGCACCGAGGGAGGAAGCCCATGGCTCATCCCAGCACAGCAGCTGCTATTGCCCCTGCCCTGACACAAGCAGCCCAGTAGTCCTCTGACTTTCCAGTCCAGCTCAGTTCCTCCCTCCTACACCTCCCCTTCACCCTCGAGGCAGCATTAATCACACTTCTCCCCACGCTTCAGAGGAGATCTGAGCCAGCTCTGCAGTGCCATGAGCAGCTTGCCCATTTCTGAATCATACCTTTACCCCAAGGGGTTACAGAAAGGCATCACTCATGTTTGCTCTGCTCTTCTAAACGCTTCTCTTTAGTGCACCTTGTACAACATTGAAGAAGTTGCTGCATGAGAACTGGAGTCTGACAACCATGAAGGACTGAGGCACTTACGTTTGGGGAGGAAACACACAACAGTAGCATCGACAGGGAGACCAGCCTTCATGCTGCAGGCTTCCCTATTTGCACCTGTGCTTGCTGAGACAGCAGTAATCCGAATGCAGAGCCAAGCTGCTCAAATTTTAGAATTTCTGAGGAAGAAATGTAATGGTTATTTTTAGCAAGCAAAAAAATCTCTGCAGTCAGGAGAGACCTAGAAATCTTTTCCTGTCCACAGCCTTTTTCTTCCCAAAAATGGCCACTTTAATATCCCCAGAGAGAGAAAAATAACTAAAGCATGACTTGAAAACACTTAATTCCCCATCAAAAAGGGTGATAAACAGCTACATCTCCTTATTCTGAACCTCAAACTGGATATCAAGGAAGAGACAGGCAAACAGCATGATTCAACCATTTTGACTTTCAAGGTCTTTTTTGAAAACTGTTCAACCTTTTACCATTTCTAAGACTGAAACTTGTCAGTCACAACCCCCACATTTCTTTATGCTTTGTTCAAAACACAAAATATGTAATTTATTCTGTTAAGGAACTTCTGCAAATCTTTCAAAAAACGAGCAAGCTCTGCCGTACTGCAATTGTCTTTTGTTCAAGTTCTGGATAGCATCAGTGTGCTCAGACTTAGAGGTACTGCACTGACCTGCTCTAAACCTAAGCGTGCATTGGGATGGACTAGCACTTGCCTTCCTGACCCAACCATCCTACAGTATCAGCGAGAGGAGTCCAGAACAAAATTGTGCTTAGGAGAAACCAACAGCATTTCCTAGGTAAAATTCTCCCACAGCCTAAGCAGGTTGTGGGGTTTTTTGTTCGTTTGTTGTTTTGGGTCTTTTTTTGGGACACAGAATTAACACTTCTATACTGCAAGCAGGCCTATGCATATCTTGTCCTGCTACAGCAACTCTGTGCAGTCAGGATGTGAACTCTCAATCCTGAACAAATGTTGTCTGGAAGCAGAAAGCATGCCCATTGTCAGTTTGCTGTGTACTACATGGACTCCATTATCTGCTTTACATACTATATTTGTACTTGGCTTACAACTGAAAATGTCATTTAAGAACAGTTATTTTAAACATTTCCATTAGATACCTAATGGATCGCCTAAACCAGCAGTCCAGAAAATTAAAAATAATTCATCAAGCCAGTAAAACATGCTTGCTTAGCAAATTTTTCTCCTGATTTGCCCTTAAGGATCACTTACTTTATACATGCACACAAAGTCTTTCTAATAATCTCCCTTTCTCCATCATTTACCATTAGTTGTATGCAAGCTTATATTCATTATATCAATAAAACTGTCCATACTTTCCACAAAAATTAATGCAATAAGTCATGTTACTGTTGCTCTAAAAACAGCTATATGCTTATTACAAAAATGCATAAAACAAATATTTATTGTTATGCTGTTACTGATTCATGCTGGAGCATTATGTTAGTGGGCAGCTTTCTTGTACAAATGAGTCTTACAGGATTCAAAATAGATAGAATAAGACAATTGGACAATTTATGTTCAATTAATGATCCAATGG
The DNA here is from genome assembly GCF_000690775.1 of Eurypyga helias. Taxonomy (NCBI): domain Eukaryota; kingdom Metazoa; phylum Chordata; class Aves; order Eurypygiformes; family Eurypygidae; genus Eurypyga; species Eurypyga helias. The sequence continues at coordinate 88,205 of NW_010237806.1, forward strand.
CATTATTGCAGAACTGATATAATTATTGCAGGAAACCTAGCTCATTTACCCTGCACTGTAGTATCCCAGATGGGATTCTAGACTCTCCTCCAAGGAAAAGAAGGTCTGGAGAGGACCCCCAGCTTCCTGTAACTTTTTAATTCATCACGGAATTCATAGAAGATGTATAAGACAAGGTTGCTCCCCGCTCAGTGTGGTCTGGGATCACTCACTCAGTTGTTGGCCCCTGAGGACAGCCAGCTCAGAGCGTTTGTAAAGGGACTGAGCAGTCTGAGGACAACTCAAGCAAGGGACATTGCAAGCGATACTGTAAATACACAAAACGTCCAATGCTTCTGGTTGCACAGGTCTTCAAAATCCCCGCCATTCATCCTTTCCAAACAAAATAACTGCGGAGTAAATCCCAAAGCTCCCCTTCCCCATATGCAATGCTGCCATTGCAATGCAGTGCAAGAGCTCGTAGATGTACGGAGCAAAAAACTGGGGACTCTTTAATGGGTTAATTTATTGCCTGAAAATGAAGCAAAGTCTTTTGCTTACCAGCATTATCAAAACTGCTACGATGCAGGAAATATCTATGTCTCCTATTAAAACAATGCTTCCTGCTAGCCTAGGAGTTGTAACCTTTAAATCCCAATATCTAGGTCAAAGGAATGATCAGAAAATCACAGTAAGTTGTCAGACAGCGCTTTGAAATTGTGCAACTGAATGCACAGAACAGTACTAATCTGATGATGAGGGGGTAAAATTTGATAAGCCTTTCCAAAGCAGATGTTTCTTCAGCAAACCTCCCCTTATGTTAGCAAAATGGTTAATACAGTCTTGAATCTGACAAGATATTTTAAACCAGTCAATTGGACGTTTCCTGCAGAGAAAGTTATAAAATATTTCTGGCTGAACTGAGGAATAAAATGATATAAAACATGGCTTGACTTAATACATTTTACAGTTATAAGAAAATTAGTCCAACAGATCTGAAACTGCCAGGAAGCCAGTCTAGCAGCAGACATTACCAAAAGTAACTTCATGTGATTGTTTAATTAAAAAAATGCCAGGAACAAACGCTACTTCAAATAAATACAGATTAAGCAGTAAAATCCCTTGAAGCCTGTTGCAAGTACCAGCATATTAGATCAGCTAGCTTGTAAAGAGAGCGAATGACAAGATGTACCAGCTTCCCATAGCAGAGCCTGTACCAGCTCAGAGCTGCTGTTTTAAAATAACGGCCCAGACGAGTTTCTCCAAGTTATTCACGTATCACCGAGGAAAAAGGTGGTGAGAGTTGCTTCAAACAACTCCCAATAGCATCAGTGTGGGAAGAGCTGAGTAACCGAAAGCCATGCAGTGAGGATGGCCCTAAGCCTGCCTCGTCAGACCCTCCCCTGATGTGAAATAGTCTCCTGGGGAAAATGTGGGCAGAGGGGGTTCTTGCAGCTGCCAACAGTGCAGAAGGAGTGGGTGCCCCTTGCTGCACCCCACCTGGCCCAGAAAACACGAGTTGGGAACAGCAAGGCCATGGTGCCTGAGGGAACCAGAGAGCAGCTGCTGGGAGGAGAGATTCACCGCTCCCCTCCATCCCTGCCAGTTTTTGCTTTGGCCAGGACACATGGTGTGCAATAAACTCTAACAGGTCCTGCCAGCGACGTGGGAGGTAGCAAAGGGTGATTTTGTGCAGGCTGCCCAGCCGTGGCAGTGGGGGTCCCAGCTTTGGCTCCAGGTGTCCCTTTCAGGCTATATTGTTTCCTCACTACCCCTTGCAACTCCTGCTACCGTCTAGTGCCCCCCCAAGTGCTACTAGGGAAGGTACCTATTCCTTTCATCTTTTCATTTTAGTGTATTTACACACATATATGTACTCTTCAGTTTTATCTACATACAGTGTCTGCACATAGCCATCTACTTCAAAATTACAAGGAGCAAATTCTTCACCATTAAAAGTCCCCTGTCTTCAAATGCCAAGGTCTCCTAGCGATCCCCAGCATGCTCACATCTGCTGCAATTTCCTTTGAGAGAAACTTCTTTCATCCCAGAAGAAATTTATTTAAGTGATGAGACTTTTCATTTAGGGCACTTTCTAATTAAACTACCAGTCTTTAAAGCTTTTGACTTCTAAGACTCATTGTTCTTTGCACAAGATGAGAAGACACTCACAATTCATTGTCTTTATAGAGACACATATTGGTTTGAAAAAAAAAAAAAAGCAGCTTGCAATTTCATGTCCTTGAAATTAGAAATACTTGTATAGTTTAATACAGAGAAATAGCTGGCCTTTGCTGTCTTAAACACAGGCCCTCAACACTTCCCAATGTCCATAGCATGTTTTAAAAACATAAATTCTTTGCAATTCTAATTTTATTGTTATAGACTTACTAAAGTTCTTTAGTGCCATATATTGGGCCATTTCCTTACATCTGAGATCTCGATATTCTCATTTATGGGAAAATTATTATTACAAATAGGACAAACATTATTATAAATAGGATAAAATCCAAGTGGCACCACATAGTATTTTCTAATTAGAAGAGAAGGAAAAGGAGAGTTTTAATGTCAAAAGGATTACAGGAAAGCACCTACTTTATAAGCATAGATCTACACAGACAGGCTGAAATGAGATGAAGCCTCAATTCCCTACTGCCTTTCCACCGAGATGCCTTTTACAAGGGTGTAAAGATAGCTGGTGAACCCCTGTGGGATAAATACCTCAAGAGAAGTAATCTCAACTTCAACGTTACTACAGACATCCTGAAAAATACTCGCATGCCCTTTCTCTGTTGGTCATCTTCACTGATGAACCACTGCAGCCCTGACATCCTCATAGCTTTTAGGCAGTTCTAAAACCTTCTTAGACCACTGTGTAACACCACTATAAACATGATAAATGTTTTGCTTTGAAATCTATTTGCCAACTGCCTGTTATTGATATCTTGGGCAGGATCCATTTCCTCTAGTTCTAGAGGTCCATATTGCAGTTTTCTGTAACTGAATTAGTCTCCCTAAACTCCCTTTGTAACCAGTGGAGGGAAGTAAGCACCTTCAGGCATAATTCATCTGACTCAACCGAAACACCTACTTCAGGAGAATAACTGTGCCCTAGAGATGCCTGCTTCTGTGTGTAGAGTGACAATTCAGGATTAGAATAGTTGCATTTAGTCAAATAAATTCCACCATTTGTGTTTGAAAGCTTTATTTCCCCACCCCACCATGCTCCCAACATGGAGCGCGACACAAGGGTACTGAAATCTACAGTGATAAGAGGGACTTGTACATGATAGCATGCTGGAGAGTTTACTCTCTAAAGAGGCGCTTTTGTTTTGAGAGTACAGACCCAACATTTCCCAACAGAAGGAAATGATCAGTTTGCTCTAATTAATGTGGCTGAACATGTGTACTGAAACGGACTTCCTCCATTTTCCACCCTTATGTTCAATAATTTGACAGAATACTTCATGCTCTTAGGTGCCTATTTCAATCCGAAACGCTCTCTGAATTGCACTTGTAGCTAATTGATTTGTTCTAATTTACTTCCAGCTTGGTCCCTAATGCTCCGGCATGGTACTTTTTTAATTCTGAACACAGCAGAAGGCCTTCCTGCAAGAACAGCTTCTCTGAGCTTCCCCCTGGGGCTTTTCAAGCCACAGTTCACAGATGAAGAGGCAATGGGTGGACATACACCACCTCCAGCCACACTAGAAGTGCAAAAGGCAGCTGTCATTCCCACCCACTTCCCGGGTGATTAGGTTTTATCTGTTGGATCGCTGCAGACAAGGAGACAGAGTGCCAGCTGAAGTTTGCCCTTTTGGGATTTCTAACATGGGTGGCTGCTAGGGCCATTACTCTGGAGGTTTTAAGTGAGAGTTTCCCAGAGGGAACACAGGGTGGTTGCTTTGGGAACTAGCTGACTTTTCCAGTCCAAGTCGATTGTATGTAGTGTGATTAGTACAGAAACAGACGCAGCCAGGTTTTGTTTCATCCATACACTCAAAACAAGGCACCACTGTCTCAGAATAAATATTAACTGCAAATAATTAACTGCAGCTTTCTTTTACTTTTAATCTTTCATCCAGCTTCTGCCAAGACACACTGGCTTACTCAGTGTCAACCATGGAGGTAAAGCTCAGCCTGTGAGGGGAAGCTGCCAAAGTTAAGTGTGCTTTAAGACAGACTACCAACTGCACAGATTGCTCCAATTTTCCGTCCTGAACTTCATGTGCATAGTTTGCTTGCCGAGATGCCAAGTGCACTTGGGATAATGCTAGATCCCTTTGTGGCCCGTATGCAGGCATGTGGCATGGATAACCTACCCCAGAACAACACTGGTGATGCCTCATCTGGTGCTGGGTCATCTGCCATCCTTGGCAGGAAAGCTCTTTACTGGTCCCACTGCTTTCAAATGATATTTCTTGCCAACAGCACTGAAATCAAATAAGTGTCACGGTTTAACTTCATCCATCTGAAATGGAAAAAGGACCAACTTTCTAGTTAAGCACCAAGTTAACTTGACAAGGAGGAGAATGTGGCCCTTAGAAGCACAGTTATTTTCAGCCACGCTCTTGTTTCTGGAAAATTCATTTTCTTACTAGAGAAAATAAGACTTGAAGAGAAACCTTCAAAAATTATTCTTAATGGATACATCCTTGAGTTACATCTTTTTAAGTAAGAGACCTTCAACCTGCTTTGAGTGCAAAAAACCCAAGGACCTCCTTCTGTCTTATTATCCTTAATCTAAGCACATCAAGCAGTATTTAGGCAAAGAATTTTTCCACTGGCTTTACTTGAAGAGAAGTATGCAGCTGCTGATCAGCTAAATTGTCTTTAAGTTATTTATGCTTTGTTATCTTGTTGCACTAGCAACTAAGAAAAATCACTTCGTCACAAGGCATGATGAACATTTTGACTTGCCGCATCTGAATCCATGTCCTTAGGAGTTTAAGTGCCTTAAACTTAGATGGCCCTTCCTCAGAGGAGACACCTTTTGGCAGGGTGATGGTAATGGATCAATTATTAAAGGTTTAGCATTTGATTTCCAGTCACCCTGCACATCCATCAAATCTCCTAAGCACTGGTGCTTTAGGATAGCAGGCGTTTTCTAACAGCCTCAACAGATGGCTGGGAAGCGCAGTGCTTGCACCCTAACCCTAGCCTGCATCTTGAAAAAAACCCATCTACAGTTCCACACCTGAGTGAAATCATAATTGCTTCAAGATGTAAAAACACTATAAATGCAAAATGCCACTAGGAGCAGTAAGTCATTCTTAATGGTAAGCTCCTGGTCTCAAAGGGCTTTTCAGCATTCTAGATGCCCATTACATTGCCACATGGTTCTCCAGACTTAGTGAATCACCCAGTGTTTTCAGTATTCCCGTCACACTCAGAAGGCCTGCATTGCACTTTCTCTTTCAAAAGAAGTCCTCCAGAAGTTCAAGCAAGAGCTAACAAGGCCATCTGTAACCATTCAGTGCACTTAAGATGGGTTTCTACCTTACAGATCAGAAGCATTGGAGCTGAAAAGCAAATCTCCCACCTGGGAGATGCATCAGGAATGATTGCAGAGCTAATGGACAGTGCTCATTGCTCAAACTACTTGTAGACTGTACAGAGATGGGCAGGGGAAATGTAACCCACTCACTGCTGCCCAATTTGTATAGGTGGGGAAAGAGAGCTAAATGCAAGTGTTTGGTCAAATTGCACAGAATGTTATCTAAAAGCTGTACAAAGTAAAGGACCAACGAGCTCAACTTGTCCTCGAGACACTTTTGCCCGAAGAGTGAAAGGAAATTACTTAGTCTACCTCTCGTGGAGCACTAAGTCTTTTTTTTTTTTTTTACATTGCTTTGCAGAAAAAGCCAAAATCTTGTCTTTATCTTCATTAGTTTCCATGTTTCTAATACACGAGGAAGGAAACAGGGGGTCAGGAAATATTCAGCTTCTCTTCCTGATCACAGACACTCTGTTGCTAATATTATCAAACATCTGAAACGTTAATAAAAAAACCCAATCAGTTAAAGCATCATGCATTGTTGGCAATCCAGATGGCCAAACACAGAAAATCTGGGTAGTAAAAGCTATAGGTATGTGAATTTTCCATTGCCACTCATTATGATAATGATTTGTGTGCTGAAAGAAGGGATACATCTCCTTTACAGAGAAGGTTTATTTCATTAACTCCATATGTACAAGTAGGAAAATTGTAGTAGGGCCTAGAGGAACAGGGTCACCATTAAGCCTAGTTATTAAACATACAGTTGAACAGATAAATATAGTCTCTGCAATGGTCTTTGTATAGCAGATGAGGGAAATACTTTTAAACTATACTTAATTCTTTTAAATCACTGCAATTTTAGATACTTAAGTATAACTTACTTCCTAAGCTCGATACTCAATTGCTTTAAATATTTAACCAAGATTAAGTGTCCTTTAGAGATATGTAGGAAATCAACTAGATGTTGAAAGACTCTCTCAAGAAATTGGTACATGAGGTTCTTTCTCCTGTTTCATGGAGAATAGTTCTTTATGAGCTTTTCTCTGCTCATAAACAGAGCTTTAGGAAAAGCAAGCAGTTGATTCTATGCCTTTTAGCTAAAGTTAAGAAATATAGGCAGTCTTGGTGGCCTTTTCAAACAACTCTCCTATATATGACAATAGCAATATCACTAGAAGCTTCTTTATAGCTGGTACAGCATAATTTTTAACCATGCAAAAGTACGTCCAGAAGGAGGCATTTGAATTCCTCACCCCCTACCAACTGAATCGTTATTTCTCTAGCATCTGTAGCATATATAGGAATAAAAATATCCTGATAGAAGAGAACACGGGATTTGGACGTGCCTTTAATGTTCTGATCAAATGGTCTTAAAGGGCAGTAGACTCTTAAATAAAAAGCAAAGGCTTGAAACAGCAAGAATTGCACAGACTGACATTTTTACTAGTCAGAAGAAAAGTTCTTGTGCTCATCAGTCTCTTTTTGATAGATAGATGATCCAAATATTGCTTCTCCCAGGGGTCCCAAGCAAAATTTGTGACATTCTTAAAGGCAGTTACTTTTTAGTCTGCCTGCTCTGAGACCACACATATAAATACTTAATAGCAGTGCTTATGAAAACTTTCAAAGGCAATTGCCTTTCCCGTGACACACCTCTTACTGGTTTTACATAACTGCTTTTAAAGTGCAAGTGCTGTAAGCATCCATGGCAAACGAAGAATATTAAAAAGACCTATTCCAATATGTAAGTCATTGCAATTTATAACACCATTTTTATTATTAACCTGCAATGCAGCCAACACATGCAGCTGAAAAAGCCTGAAGAAATAACTGTTACTATTTTTCTTGCAAGATGAAAGTGGCACATACAGTTGCAGTCAAAAACCAGATACTTCAACCTCAGTTTCAAACTGCAAAATAACTTTGGCATGCCATGGCATCAAGTAAATTAAGAGCCCCCTGCTACCAATTTCCTAAACGGATGTCTCTTCTCAACAGTTACCCTGCAGACTTTTGTTAGCACCATACCAGCAGTGACGCAGCCAAGCTTCCTTGTAAGGCATACTCCTTACCCACACCGAGACTCAAGAAAGCACACTCGCAACAGCTGAGTGGAAGGTGACAAGTACCTCTTCTCTACCCTTACATGTTAGCAAAAGAAGGGCCGCCAACTTCTTGTACTTTGAAGACTGGCCAATATCCTCCTGGATGTTCTGTAACACCACCATGACAGCGAATGATTTTTAATTACATTAGGCAGGGGAAAAAAAAAAAAAACCCAAAACCACACACCAACCACAAACCCAAAAGCGTTATTAAGAAACAAATAGTTCTTTCCTTAAAACATCTTAATTAAGGCTAACAGACATAAAGCTTTGGTCTGGCAAGTGTAAGACAGGGAAAAACATGTACGATACTGTCAGTGGCACTGGGCAATGAGCAAAGTGCCTCTATTTTTCTAGCTGGATGGAAATTTCTGGGGAAAGGTGACTGAGAAATAATCACTTTGTGTTTAAAAATGCCTGGTATGTTCGATGAACAAAACCGTTTCTCACTGCATTTCGTTATCCCACCAGGAGGGGATGAGAGAAGGAGAAAAAAAAGGATCTTCTGCTTCCCTGAATGCAGCACTGCTAATAGCAGTCCTCTGAGGTTCCAGCTAGTCACCTCAGGTTTGTTTCAGAGACACCAATTCATAATAACCCCTTGTCTTTACGAGGTTACGTCCAGCAGTGTGCAAGCATTTGACTGTGCTAACATCTGTAAATACTGGGCATCGTTATTTCAGAGTTGATCTGCAGCACAACTTTCTAGGGATCATTAGTGGTACTCCACACCACAGCATCTGATCAACCTTTGATGAAATTAAGTGGCTCTGATTAAGCTACCCCACAGTCAGACCAAAGGAAGAACCACCTCAAGCTGTAACAGATTAATTGAGTTAGATACTTTCTAGCCTAAGTGCGTTTTATTCCTTACTTTGATCCTTCAATTCCAGGATTATCCACACAGCTAACAGTTTGCAACATGAAGCACAAGCACTGGAATGGCCATTTTACATATAGAGACCCTTAAGTCAATCATTCACCCAAGATCTCCCAGCACCTTTGCAGTCACAAAGGGCCCCTGCCACCCTGCCTGGCACCAGCTGCTGAGCATCACTGGGCACACGGGATCCTGGCACACAGGGGGAGTGCCAAGGTGGCAAGGAGATGCCCTGGTGCAGAAGGGAGAGAGATCAGTTCAGGGGTGTGTGAAGGTGCCTGCACACTTGCTTGATCTGTGTAGCCCTGCTCCAGCATCTTATAGGGACCTTCCCAAACTAGTTTTTGGCACAGATATCAGCTTGTTCTAACTGAATAATGATCTCTAGCATTTAAACCAAATCTTCTCTTTCTTAAGCCTGAAGAAGCACACTTTGCCAGAGGTCTCTAAACTGGGCAGGGGGCAAACCAGCAAAAAGGGTAGCCGATGTCACTGCACTGGGCAGAGGCAGCCGTTTGTCACGCGTTACACGCCAACACCAGCTCCGTCCTTGTTGCTGGACGTTGCAGCAGAAGCAACGTCGGCACAAAGAACACGATTCCATCTTGCCATCCAACTTCAACACTGCTCACTGCAGGAAAAGCAATTATCTCTTAATAATCGCAGAAGTCAGAAGCCAACATAAAAGCGGCAGATATATATAAAAAACAACACACCATGTCAGGCATCCATTTATCTAAATTAAAATCTTCGTCCATTTCAATGTAATAAGGAGCATAAACCTACTGATCTCATTAAATACAGCTGAAACACATCTTACAGTAATGCTTTTCATCATAATAAAAGGTTAATCTAATGATCCTGTATTGTATTTGATGGTTATTAGAAGAAGCAGCCAAATTTTATTTTGAGGGTTGGTTTGTTGGGGTGTTTTTTGTGGTTTGTTTGCAGTTTTTTTGTCAGGCTTGGTTTTGTTTTACTGCTTTCTTCAATGTTCTTTTGCACTTACTTTTCACGTTATTTCATCTCCAGCTGTGGTATATGAAAAACCTTCATGGCATTTAAAGGTCTGCAGCATTTTTTTTTTCCCCATTGCTAGCTGAAAATAATAGGGAAGAAAGAACTTCAGTACATTTGAGAATTTTTCCCCTCCTACTGAGCTAGCTCAAATCACATGGTTTCTGAAAGCTCCTATGCTGCTTGTTATAGTGTTTGGGTTTTTTTAATTAATATTTGGATTTAGATTAGTTGATGAATAAATAGTTATGTCTATGATGTTTTCTTCCATGTAGTACTGCATACTTTCTAGTGAATTGAGAGTACTGACAGTCACCCTTGACAAACCAGGTCATACTGAAGTAATCAAAAGAAAAAAAAAACCTAGTTGCAATATTAATAAAATCTTATTTCTAACATAACCAATTCAAAGATTTTAGGACAAAGTTAGGAGCTAATTTAGGCCAGGCAGTTAATTCCTCCAAATGAAAAAGAAATTCATTATCAGAAACAGAGACAACAAAGTAACTGGAATAAATTATTTGCAGAAAGAAAATACTGTGATTGCTTGCCTGGGTCTAAAGCAATCCATTTGAATTATCTGAAAGGATAATAAATGCTGCAGTGGAGGTCAAGCAACAGCCAACCCAGAAGCTGCAGCTAGTGGTGTTGAAGTTTTTCAACGCCAAAACCCAGAATTAAACACCTACAGAACAGGCAGAGCTTCCAAGTAAAGACAACATATTTGTTTTCTCCAGATACTGGAATTCTGCCTGATCCAATAGCTTTTCCCAGCTATAGCAAGTCACTGACCAGGCCCCAAGGACTCAGTTATCCCTGTGCTAATTAGGAGTTGTACCTTGGAGGTGGAGAAGAACATGCACCCCTCTCACCCCAGCACCAGGGCACAGACAGCAGTGGGAGCAGTGGACACTGGAGCTTGCTGCTCTCTGACAGCAGATGCAACAAGGCTCCCACCTTCACAGGGGCTGAAAGTCTTACTGGACCCACAACCTTCAGGAACTGATGCCACTGCTGGCGGGCAGATTCCTCCCCATCCCTCACTGTGCCTGGGTGCAGCACAGCCTAGGGGCTACCAAGGAGGTGTAGTACCCTCCCCTCCACCACCAGCCCTGTCCCGCAACCCCCAGCACGGCAAAACAAGCCAAGGACAGTGATGGAGTCAGCCACAGCCTGGCTACCCCCAGGCACCACCCCAGCCAGGGCAGAGATAGAGGTTTCCCATGGGAGGGAACAGGGGCACTCACGGAGGTTATAGACTTCCTTAACCCCAGATATCACTCTGTTCACAAAGTCCTCTCTCCTGTTTTTGGGGGTGGCTTTTAGTTTTTGTTTGTTGGTGGGGTTTTCTTGAGGGAGGGTGTTGGTTTTTTGGTTTGGGTTTTTATTTTTTTAAGTGCATGCTCCAAAGAAACCGCTGGATAATCTTCAGCACTTCAACCTTCCAGCACCAGAGAGAGGGAGCCCACGTACCACAGGGCTGAAGTTTTCAGAGAGCCCTTACATTCTGCAGTGGATTCAGCCCCATAGCCTTTTTTTGGAATTTGCTGTACTACATATTAAGCATCACAAACATATCAGAGTATGATATACATACATATACAACATATATACAACATAGAGAGTTGTATATATGCTGTATATACAGCATATAGAGTTTATATACAGCATATATGTTGATATAAAACATATAGAGTTGTATGGGCCTTATAAAATTAGTGTCATTGGCTACTGATTTGGCTATTTCTCCTAAGGCTGGCTAATTTTACTTGAAGCCATAAGCACTCAGATCAACAGACTAGAGAGTGCACCCTCTTTCTGTACATGTATATATAACTATTTGTAGCTAGATCTGTGCTTTTTAAGAAAGCCTCTAAATCTTGGGACTATGAGGGGGAATGTTTGATATATATGACCAAGCTACATCCTAAAGGTTGTGAATCAAGGAACAAAGAGGAAAAATAATCCCAGAATGTAATGTCATCATTCAGTGGTTAAAAATAGGAAATATTTAAATTAGAAGCAGCAAGGGACTATACAGATGTGGAGACTTGCCCGAATCTGTTCATTGCTCCTTTCCAGCAGAGTTAGCATTAAAATATTCTTCAGCTTCAGAGAGCAAAGACACATTTTGAACACTAAAGAAACATTTTCAATAATGGCCTCTCACAATAGAAAACATAGAAATTATGGGCAAAAATACAGTGCAATACATACGTGTGTACCTACATGAGGGCATTCAGTGTGAGACCCTATACCGTATTTCTCATCCCTTGTCAACAGTATGTTCCTGTTAAAATGTTAAAAGCCTTTTTCTATAAATTTCACCCAGTTCAAACGGTAAAACTGAAAAGGCATTTTAGCAGAGAGCTTCAAAGTTATAATTTGGTCTTTTCCAGTCTCCTGGTAGAAAAACAGGTTTTTATGCTATAATCCATAGTTAAATCCTCCAACTTCCCTGTGTGACAGTTGGGCTATAAGCAATCCAGGGAGAGGAATTCAGCGTTTCCAACAGCGCTAAGCACAATGCTGCTCCCATACATAACAAACAAGCCAGATCATACAGAAGCAATGGTTTGCCTTTGATTTTTCCAGGCCTCTTCCAGTCTCTGAAGAGCAGCATGTTAACCATTTGCCTCTGTCCTTTACTCCTGCTTTTTACCGTGTTATTATGTGAAAGCACATCTTATAATCTTTATCTTTCTCAGAAGCTAGAGGGGCCATAGACAGCCTACAGTTGCTGAGAATACACTGGAGGTTTTTGAACTCTCCTAAAGCAGTCCTGAATACTGATGTGCCTTCTGCAGATTTGGGCAATTAGGTACAATCAGTTTAATGCTTCTCTTCACCACCAAATCAGTGCCACATGTTGCCATGTGCAAGTACTGTCAAACATCTCTTTTTCTTTTTTAAACAGTCCTTGAAGTGTTTTGAAATATATTGCAAGTATACACCAAGATTACAAAGAAGTGTTCTTATCATATAAAAAGACAAATTTCATTTTCCCAGCCTGCAACCTGAGGATAAACCAGCTGCTAGAATTATTTCTTCTTTATGTTAGCATTATAATCTAAATCTAAGAGAGAGCTTTGCTTAACCTTCTTTTGAAACTGCAGACTTTTTTTACTTGGGAAACAAAGAGCTGAAGTGCTATTTACAAGCATCCCTACAAGCAAAAAGTAGTATCTAAATTTCTCTACAGTACTGAAGTTTTTCATAATCACAAAATTATGTTTCAAAGAATTTTAGAAAGCCAACATCAATAGATTCTCAAGGGAGGGTGATCAATAACACTAAAAAAAAAAAAAGCCTTTGAAACTTTGTTTGGAAATAGTTTCTTAGGCTTATTATTTAAGGTTCTTTAGCTGCTTTATCAATTAGAAGTTCTGGGGATCATTTGAAGCTGGATAATCTCGTTAAACAATTGCTGTCTGTAATGGATTCCCGGGACAACAATAAGGTGATTTTTCATAATGAATTCTGAATCACCTGCTTAAATTTTAAGAAGCTGTTCACAGTCATCTGTGCTGTATGTCAAGTGTCACAACTACATCAGAATTATGCAAAGGGAAAAAGTTGTGTGTAACAGTCTGTTATTTTCCTATCAGAAATGAAAATGAATTCACAGGGTGTTAGAGAGCTTAAGACCTTACTTAGTAATCATAGTGTCTGCAACAGGAGACCTGACAGTTCCAGGAAGCTTCCCAAGGAGGAAAAACCCTAGTTTCTGTGTTTGGACACGTTTTTAACACTGTCCTGATTCTAGAAGCTCTCTTGAAAGTGTTGTACCCCTAAAAATATGCCTAGGGCCAAAGCCTTCTAGGAATTATTCAGCAAGCTGTGATGCCAGCTGACCACAGAGAGAGCCATTCCCTGCCAAAACAGGGTGCTGAGCTTCCTGCCCTGACGGCGCACAAGTCCTTTCCAGACCAGCGCCGGACGGCCACTCCATCTCTCCTCCGTCCACCCTCACCACAGCAGCCCTGCGTGCTGCATAGTAAACGTGCCAGCTTGCTCAAAGACAGCTCAGCAATCCCAAACGCTGGCTTCCACTGCACTGCAGGGACGTGCTACTTGGGATGCTGGTTCTTCAATGAAACTACTGTATTTGCATATGTGCAAAGTGATTCAGCAGCAGCATGGGAGGTACATGCATTCAATCGCTATGCAGGGGGTACTCCAGCACCCCCTCCACCCCATGCATTCCCCTTCCTCGAGTTCTCCCCCAGCCGTCCCATCTGATGTACTCTCACCTTTCTTCATAGCTGTCCTAGCCACATTTTTATTTTATGCAGGCTGACCCAGGCCTTGTTTTTACAAGTATTGGTACTTTTAAAGAAGAACATGTTACAGTGCAGTAATAGACGGGAGACAAAGGCATGCTCAAGAGCTGCAGAGTATTTTGAAACTGTGAAAGAGAGGAAAGCTAAAGCCTGACCTGCACTGGAGTTTTGCCAGCATAGCTGCATCCCAGATCTCAGATGTAGATGGCTTATACAGACCTGGAACAAACGCCTTTTTAGCCATAACACTTAGGTCAATTCACCAAGTGAACTGAACTCTTGTAGCTAAAACATTCAGTTGTGTCAATGCCAGGATTTAAATGTTAAAAAAAAAATTAAAAACCCCACACAACTGGAAAAACATAGGAAAGCAGCAAATAAGAACTTCTGAGGTATCTGGTGCCCCCTCCCTTTGAAATATACACTCCTCAGACAGAAGTTTCCTGTGGTGCTCATGCAGAATCTGAACCACCAGTTACGTGCCCATATCAATGCTCTGCCCCCTCACAGGAGAAAACACGTACAAGAATGGCTCTGGGTTTTGTATTATACCAGCACTGAGGCACTCCATGCAGAGTACAACGCAAGTCATGTCCTTTTTAGTACAAACCTAGGTTTGAAGGCACAGAATCTGGATTCTGGAAAAACAACACCCAACCTAAGTGTTCACAAGTGGTGAATAAACCAATCTTAGTAGAAACATCTAAAAAAACTGCAGTGCCAGTTAGGAAACACCAGTCTCCACTGTATAATTACACCTCAGCATGCAAACTCTACCAAGAGGAGTCTCTTCACCTACAAAGGAGGCTCATAGCTTGGATCTCTACAGGCTGACACTGCACCACATGGTGTGGTTTCAAGTCCACTGCGAGTCAATACAGCCACAGTGAGCTAAGCCAGCCTGACCCGAGGTCAGTTCAGTTACCGCTTCTAAAAGGAAAACTCCCGGGCAGGTTCCTGTTTGAGATTTTATATAGGACCTTCGTGTGCAAGTATCTCAAATCCACTTAGTAAGGTTTTCCCTGTCTCCCACCTGCCTGGTCAGAACTCTACCTGTGGTCTCAAAGTTCACTTTTTTCATGCTAAGCTTTTGCATAGAAGTTTCAAGAAAGACTCTGTGCATTACAGACCTTAACAAGGCCACCCTCTCTGCTTCCTGAGGGACCACAGTTTGCCAGGATTTCAGACAGGACAGGGTCTGTTGGGCTGTTTCCCCACAGCACATCCTCCTCCATGCAATGGTGGCCAGCACAAATTCTGACTGGTTTTCTGGCAGCATGTAGAACTTTTCCTCTCCATCTTTCCCAAGGAGACTGGAAAAAACAAAGAAAAAAAACCCCAAACAAAAAACAAACAAACACACCAAACAAACAAAAACCCAAACAAACAACCACATTTTGAGTTCTGCTAAAAAGTCGAGGCTCTTAATTTTCCTCCCACTTCCAAACCCACCAACTTTAAGGATTGTTTTGCTTAAAATACTTCTTGGCCAGGGGTACAGACATGTAATTCAGAGGAACTGTCTCAATTAGTCTTGATAAAGAAAATATTAGAGAACTGCTATTTAGTGCAAACCCAATGTAGAGTTTTCTATCTGATAGGCCTATTCCATCACATACAGATAACAAGACCTAGAGAAGGCCTGCAGTCGATGAGATTATCAGAGGAGGACTAGAATAAAGACAAACGACATGGGGAAAGAAGCAGAGGGAAAGACACTGGGAAGTATGCAGTAAGATAGTCTTTGCAAAAAAGCATCCATCTCCAAAAACTAGGCAGATATGAGATTGCAGTTTATGTGAATTTGGCCATTTCTCCAAATTTTAAGTGATTAAGCACAGACTTGTACTTGTGTCATGCAGAACCCCTGCTGAAGAGAAGAACTGACACATCACCTTCACTCCTCTTCCAACAAACCCTTCTGAGACCAGCTCTCCCTCAAAGCTGTTCTGGTGAGCACACAGCAGAACCATAAATATCCTACTATTGGACCAGGTGAGAGTTTTAAAACTGTTTTCTTACACTGTATATTGAAATAGGTATCTTTTACAGACACATGTGAAAATAGTGATTGTTCTGTTACTGTTCAGGAGTAAACAAGGTAGTTTCCTCCAGTTGAATATAAGCTTTCACAGATATTTTATAATTTAAAAACAAATAAACCTACATTTGATAAAACTCCAAAGGAACTAAGACATAAGGTGCCCACATTATCTTAGAAGTCAGGTAATACAGAACCTATTCCACCAAAATGCCTAAAAAAAAGTGTTTTCTAGTTAGTAAAGTTGAACTCCTTGTAATAGTACTTCAGAGGTAGGTGTACCAGTGAAAAAGGTTTGCGACTTAGAGCTGCACACGCATGTCTTTTCAGAGGGCTGTTAAAGAACACATGGCCCCAAAGCATAAGGATGAGTGGGAAGTGGGAGAAACAAGGCTGCATTTTATTACCATTCAGAGGAAGTAAAACTGCCTCTCAACCTCCTTGCTCCAATGCTGCTTTGCAATTCCTACAGGTTTCAAGCCCTTACGTGAAAGGCAGTGTTTTGAAACATAAGCAAAGCCATTCTGCGTTTTCACCTTGCTGTACAAATTTAATTGATAATCATGAAAGCAAGCCACTCCTGTACAGTATGAAACTAGTTGTACAACTTCTATATAGAGATGGGTGAATAGTCACTTCTTTGTTTCACTGCCAACCCAAAGGAAAACTTGAAACAAAACCAAACCCTTTACTTTTTCTTCAACAGAACTAAAAAAAAAAAAAAATATTTTTACACCATCTT
>NW_010237806.1:104782-110308 GCF_000690775.1 Eurypyga helias
GTTGAATGCAACATTTCAGGCACTTAGATCAAAGTAAATTAAGGGTGGGTAGCCAAAGAGTGAGGATAAGTAGTGAGTGGCCCATTCACGATACGGAGGGTCCAAGTTCAGATCCTGACCACCCATCCAAGGGGACATGTGTCTCTAAGGACAGGGTGTTGACCACATGGTTATACAAGACTTTGTCTGTGTACAATACTTGCATCATGAAGGTACAGTTTTGCTCAGCGTAGAGCTCATAGAAGGATGGGGTTCCCAAAGACTGCTTCATTTCTCACAGATACTTATTTACACAGCTCAGAAGAGCAGCAGCAGAAGAGCAGCTCCCACAGGCACTACTGCCTATGACATGGTCTTCTGGGACTCTTCCACACTACATACAGTATAAGAGGCAACTCTCCTCTCCAGACCACTATCCTGAGATGTCTGGACTAGGGATTCAGATCAGTCTCAAGTAAGAGGAGAAACAGAATTCCCTCATCTAATAAATTATTGAAATAAGCCACTGCCATTTCCTCTGGACAATTACAAATAGGGGTCTGAAATTTACCCTTCCTCTAGCCAAAATGATCACTTTCGTAACAGGTTCACTGTCCAGTTACCCGACAACTGAAGCTCCATTTGGGAGGCATGTTTACTGTTTTATATAAGCAAGTGTCATCCTGTGGACCATGCTGTTCTTGCTGCCTCTCCTTCCTTGCTCCCAGAGGGCTGGTTGAGAAGCTAGCTTGCCTCTTCTCTATCCCCCTCAGCTAGATTAAAACAGATGGCAGAGGGACATGAAATGAAGAGCAAACACAAATGAGTGACTAATTTTCCAAAAGGAGACAAAAAGCCAAACTTTTAACTTAACACTAGAAGCAGGAAAGAATGCATAATGACTTTCTGAATATC
Source organism: Eurypyga helias (assembly GCF_000690775.1). Taxonomy (NCBI): domain Eukaryota; kingdom Metazoa; phylum Chordata; class Aves; order Eurypygiformes; family Eurypygidae; genus Eurypyga; species Eurypyga helias. The sequence goes on from NW_010237806.1 coordinate 105,677, forward strand.
GTTCTCCCATGTAAGCAACGGCAGCAGTCGCTACAGATACGATGGCAGTAAGCAGGGGAGGCATCCTGCAGGCAGGCGTGAGACGCAGCCTAAGGCTACACTGCAGCCCAGCAGCCGCAAGCAGAGAACACGGCAAAGGCACCAAGGAATGCACCACAGGCAGGTTTTGCTGAGCCCTCTGCTCCTGGTCACCTGCCTGAGTTTAAAGCTAGCTCAAGTGATATCTCCCCAGAAACTGCAGCAACACCTTTGAAGTGCAGGAGGCAAGGAGCTGCCCCCCTGCGACAGAGGCGCGGGAACCCCCGTTATATGAGGCTGTCATCTGTCATGCTTGGTCTTGAAGAGTCTGGTGTTTTGCAGGCTGGAAAACGCGGAGCACTTGGTAACGCTCATGAAGAAATGAAGCAAGGACCAAAGCCTTCTGAAGGGAGATGTGTCAAAGGACTCGTAGCCAGCACGCTGCAATTTATACCACCTCAATAGGAAACATGCAGGTGAGTGAGTTACAGCAGGGAGGTGAGGACAGATGCTATTTCAGCGCTTCGCTCTGCCCCTTTGACAGAGATTACTGCCTTTGTTACGGTCCTGACAAAGTTGGTGCTTGCATCTCTTTTGTCAGCAACCAGTGGCAGTGGGCAAGTTCACCTTCCCCAGCACCTTGCGCAAGCCCCCGGACTTGACATCTCAGCTGTTTCAGTAGAAGCACTACCTCCCTCTTGTTGATTTTGCTCCAGGAGCAGTTACATGATAGAGCAGACTTTGAGGACTAAGTCTGTCAGACTTTGTCATTTTAGCCATTTGGGATTATTTCTGTTGGATGAAAGAATTTAAAGAGCCATCCAGAAAATTAAAGCAAGCATCATCTTTGTTGTGCCTGACACAAAAACATAGCACCGCATATCATTTTGCCAACACAAGGACTCTTGGACTGGTAACATGGCTGAGAAAACATCAAGTGCAGGTTTACTATGCAAATTCTGAGCCTTGCACTCAAGGCACAGAAGTGGACTTTGCTTTGCTATTCTGTGAGAAATCGGCACGCCTGTGCTCAGGTAATAAATAGATTTATACATCTCTAAACTGGAGGCACCTATTCTCCTGGACTCTCAGATTAGTTTCCTTTATGTGTTATACTGGTATACAGGGACTGCTGCAAAGCCTATCTATTTACCCATGCTTCTCCTGAGGGGTGCTTGGGAGGCAGAATTCCTTATTATTTTTAGTTGATATTAGTTCAATTGATTTATCTGTGATTTTATAGGTATTTGTGGTCTGTGTTTCTAGAAATGGGTCTGTTGTGACCTTCTACAAGTGGAAATGATAAATAACTCCATTTAACAGAGACTCAAACAGCATTTGGGATATTCCTCCAGCGTAGCAATACATTTCAGCTCCAGAATGTGCCCAGTCCCATGGATTGAGACAGTACCACGCAAAACAGAGAATCCAAAGCATTACTTCGGCATGCTTATACAAATATTTGCTGACAGATTAAGAACTAGAAATAACTCTACCTCCTAGTTAAGCAGCAGATACAGATGGGAAAAAAAAAAAAAAGGCATTTTAAGCATGCAGAAACACAGACTTGGTACGGAAAGCTGGCAACCTTGTGATTTCTGCTTCGCACTTCAAACTGCTGATAGACTTCTACTTTGTATTCCAGGATGGCACGTTTTGCAGCAGCTGCCTTCAGCTGGCAAGTAACTTCTCTCACAAACATGCCAGTCACCCCTACCTTGTCCCAGAAGATGCACCATAGCTTTAGGAGCCTTAGAAGGAATTATTGAGAGGAAAGAATTTAAGGACAGGATGCTAAGAATTAAGTGAAAGTGCTCCTCTCCTCTTTGTCACCTGCTAGGATGCTAGGGTTCAGGCTCAACAAAGTACATATCCTCTCTCAGATCCAAGTACAAGCTCATCCTTCTTAAACAGATTTCTTTAATCCAAAAGAGAATTATTTCCCTCTACTACTATTTATTAAGATGGATCATTACTAAGCTAATTGTCATTAGTATATCACATGACTGGTATATAAAGACACATAGTTGCATCAAGAAGGATTTTTACAAGCTCATAAATACTGGTTTCAGAAACAGTTTTAGTTCCCAAGCAAGGCTAAGTACTTATAAATACTTGATCCTTCTATGGTTATTTTAGTCTTACCTCCAGTAAGCATCAAGGTTAGCCTATACAGGAAGAGGTGATAAAAACAGGATAGCTGAAAACAAGTACAGTCTTCCCTTTCACCAGCAAAAGGATGAGTTTCCATTCCACTAGAGCAAGCATTCCATTCAGTTGCAGAATCAGTTTCCATTCCACCAGAGCAAGCTGAGCCTTTCTAACTTCGTCAGATCAGTTTGGCCAGTAGAGCAAGGGATCCTGGTAGGAGGTAAAACACTTCATTTCAAATCCAGCTGAAGCCTGTTTGAGTGAGAGGCAGGCAGGATCTGCCTCTGCCACAACTTTGTGTTTACCTAATGCACAAAGGCTGTTATTGCTGTCTGTAGCAATTTAAATACCCTTAGTTCAATCAGTTGCTCATTTTGTTTTCTGAGCGATGTTACCATTTTTAAATCAGACACATTTTGCTAAGGAACCTAACGTGGAGAGAAAGCAAGCAAACACACACACAGCGCTAAAACACTCAGAAAATTTGTACTCAAAAGCAGTAGTTAAAATCTAATCAGCAAGTTTCCCACCTGCTGCTGCTTCCAGCAATATAAAACAAACCAGGCCCAAAAATTAAGAGCTGTAAACTTCTAAGAGTTCAGTCTAAATTCAGGACTCCCAAAAGTAGACTCACAATGCCTTTCCCAAAGGCATTCCCAGCCATGTTTCTCCAGCAACCAGTGTTTCATAGCATTCTCCAGGTTTACTCAAAGACAGAGTGCTGTTTTCCAGACCTGGAAGGACAGACTAATTCTGTTGAACAAGAGCAATTTTACTACTATTCTGTAAATCTCAGACTCAAATGGGTGGTTGTGGTCTTAATAACATACACACATGCTCCTGCAAAACTGAAAACAGTTCTCCTGCATCCTAATCCTGTGCACTGTTTACAGGATCATCCTTCCTATTCCTAAGCGTGGTTCAGTTGCTTGCTGAGGACAGAAGTCAGTGGCTGAACCGAGTTCAACTTTGCAAGAGGAAATCTGTAACTAGTTAATACTGGAAGCGATCAAAAGAGAAAGAAGCAGCAGACCTTAAATACTGCCAGTGTTTCAACTCCACATATTTATAAAACAATCTTCTTAGCTAGTGGTCACCCAACAACCTTACACGACTTCTCGCCACAGTTAGCAGAGGCTCCCCATCCGCCTTGGACAGGAAAGCCACCAAACTGTTCCTGGCAGTCCCAAGCAGAACAGCCAGCTGAAGGGCTGGATCTGTAACCTCAAAGGGAACCACCACCTTGGAGGGTAGGTCTTGTCACCACAGCGCTGTCTCTCTTGGATGGAACCACACTCTTTGGTCTGCCCACAGGGACCACCCTGGACACCGAGGACGTAGGAACAGGAGGGCATACATATATCCAGATGGGTACCATTAAAGAACAGGTTATGTCCCACTAACGTGAGGCCCCAGCACAATTAGCTGTCTAACAGTAGTACACTGAAAATGGTGTGGTAGTCTTCAGCAGTGCTGTGTTTCCACGCTAGCAGTCTGAATGAAATCTGAGCATACCAGCTGATAATCTCAAAACCAGACAAAGAAATCTAATCACTGCACGTGGCAAGTAAGCACATTGCTTTCACTCTCACTCTTATTAAGAGCTTCCAAATCACTGCAGCACTAAGGAAACCTACGTAGACCTACACACCGGTTTTGTGAACCCACCCATACCATTTTCCTTACTCCACAGTCTCAAACTAAATAAGCTTTCAAAAGCTATTAATCAGCTTTCATTATCTCTAGATTGCTTTTTGCTTGCTAGCAATTAACAACTAATATCCAAAGAGTTAGAAATTTATAAGGTAATTAACCATAATGAGTATCTGTTCTAAAATACGATCAGCTGGTGGATATCAACATACATCTTCATTTCTCCCAATAAACTTTTTTCCTCATGTATTTATACATGCTCGCAAATGACTTCTTTAGCAGCTTAAAGCTTCACTGGATAATACTATATGTGCCTATTCTTTCTCTGGAAGGCAGCTAGCTATAGACAAAAATATCTTCAAACTAGCAATTACTGTGGATTCAGAAGGTTTTAAGGTGGCACTGACATGATGAAAGATCTATTTTTATGCATGTGAAGTATATTCCAAGTTCAAAGAGAGGGATGCGGAGAGAAAGACAGCACATGCATGCTGTAATCAGCTCATGTACAGGACAAGATTCTGCTCAGCGTCTGCAAACATTACCACATAAAATGCACTTCCTTTCCTTGCTCTTCCGTAAAATTAAATGTTGGTCAAGCACTGCTAAAAACCTTTTTGAGTAGGTCAATAGCATATTAAGCACTGCCCAGGTGAGAATGTAAAACCAAATTAGCAAGCTGGGTCCAAGATTATATACAGTATATGATATTCTTTTTAAGCCACTCCAGCATAATCCCAAAAAGCTTTAGTTATGTTAATGACACTCAGTCTTTCCTAAGAAAAATTACTGACTTATTTCACATATTTC
>NW_010237806.1:110331-121361 GCF_000690775.1 Eurypyga helias
CCAACCCACTCAATGGACTCCAAAGGTTGTCGGAGAAAACCCACTTAGGAGTTCATCTGGTAGATCTTATACACACAAGAAATTGCATGTCAAAACTCACAAGATCTCATCCTCTTACTGTGAGTTACAAGCTCTAGTCTAAAAACCTGGGAACTTCCACTTCAGCTGTAGCTCGTAGAGTGCTCAGAAACCCTTCTTGATGAGAAAGTAGGGTGCACATCCCCAGAACATAACCAAGAATTTTTCATCACTATTTCCCTGCTTTTTGCTTCCTTCAGAGGTACAAGAGGAATTATACTGTTTCTGGAGAGAGAGTCATTAGCAGAACAACTAGTAACCATGTTTTCTGCAGTTTTCTTCGGCAGCAACCTCAGAATTTGACAAAAAGTAATGATGTTCTCAAGACTCTATAATATTGCAGTTAGACAAGAAGTCAACTGTTTGAAGCTTTAACATTCAGCTGTTTCATTTTAGAGTTGCATAAGAGGAAGATCTAAAATGAAAATTTCAATATGCAATTTTTTCTTCTCCTGTTTGTACTGCGGTGTTTCACGTTTCTGATTACTTTGGAAAACTATGTCCCACTTGAGCAAGCCCATGCTTATCTATACACAAGGAAGAACTCACATACTGATGGGGAAAAAGGAATTTATATAGAGAAAAGAAGCATTACGTTCGCTTCCTGTGGTTTAAAGTTTTCAATAGCCTGTACATCACTCAGCAGAGCAGACAGTACTGTCCTACAAGCTTCCTTTAGGATGGGACTGTCCAGGAGTTACAAGGCTCCACTCAAGCCAGTCAGACTAAGCATTTAGCAGGAGGGCTGGCTCTGAACCCCAGGAGCCATCATGACGCCACTGCCCTCCTTTTGGAAGAGGGCAGCAATGTGCAGCACCCCGCAGGGCAGTGCCACCTCAGGCACCACGGCACACTCCTCTCCCCTGCCACCCGAACATGCCCTTCCCAACAACACGACCAAGGAGAAAGAGGAAGCTCTAGTCTGCAGGCACAGCATCCCACATCATGCTACCCAGGAAAATCTGCCTGAAGCCAGAATTATTTCTAATGATAAGTCTGGGGTTCTTGTAGGTTTGGGGCCTGTAGTCTTCTAAGACTTCCTGGAGGCTGAGGATGCACTTTCTGAATGTTTTTACTTTTTCTACAGGTACCTGCCATGGGTAAAGATCACCTTTAAAAAGGAACATGGATTTAATAAACTCAACTGAACAGAACAGTACATCAGAAGAACTATTCAAATGGGTGACATCAAAGATTCTCATTTCCATTACTCTATCTGTGCTTGCCCTAATGACAACGGCCATCAATTCTCTCGTGATGACTGCAATAATTGTGACAAGGAAGCTCCACCACCCCGCCAACTATTTAATCTGCTCTCTTGCAGTGACTGATTTCCTTGTGGCAGTCCTAGTGATGCCTTTCAGCATTGTATACATTGTAAAGGAAACCTGGATCATGGGGCAAGTGGTGTGCGACATTTGGCTGAGCGTGGACATTACGTGCTGCACATGTTCCATCTTGCACCTCTCTGCCATTGCTTTGGACCGATACAGAGCAATCACTGATGCTGTGGAATATGCACGGAAAAGGACACCTAAGCACGCTGGCATCATGATCGCAGTGGTATGGATCATATCCATTTTTATCTCCATGCCACCTTTGTTTTGGCGGCACCAGACAACCAGCCGGGACGACGAATGCATCATCAAACACGACCACATTGTTTTCACTATTTACTCTACATTCGGCGCCTTCTATATCCCTCTGGCCTTGATTCTGATCCTTTATTACAAGATATACAAGGCAGCAAAGACATTTCACAGAAGAAGCATCAGCCGGATCGTACGGGAGGAGGTAAATGGACAGGTCCTTTTGGACACAGGTGAAAGGAGCACCAAATCAGCTTCGATGCCCAGCACAGCGGAGAAGACATCAGATCCCCTGGTGGACTGCGATAAAGTCAACATCACTGTCCGAAGCCCCAGGTCTGAATCCAAGCACGAGAAGTCCTGGAAAAAACAGAGAATCTCTAGCACAAGGGAGCGAAAGGCAGCAACTACCCTGGGTCTAATCCTGGGGGCCTTTGTGATCTGCTGGCTCCCTTTTTTTGTAAAAGAAGTAGTTGTTAATACCTGTGAAAGATGTCACATCTCAGAAGACATGTCTAATTTCCTAGCATGGCTGGGATATATAAATTCCCTTATTAACCCTCTAATCTACACAATCTTTAATGAAGATTTCAAGAAAGCCTTCCAGAAGCTTGTGCGGTGTAGGCAGTATCTTTGAGAGCTTTTGTTCATATAAGGAGAACATACTCATTGTTTTTATATCCTGAATTTATATAACTGAGGTGGCATTTGTTGTATTTAAGGAAAAGCACCAAGACTTTGCATTTACATGATGACTTTTTGTATCAGTAGTATTGGGAGCATAAATTGCCCAAGTTTTAAAGAAATGGATCATCTGGGATCAGTTTTGCTCTGGAAAAAGAGGTAGCATATTGTGCCTCTGATTCAGTTGGGATTTGCACAGCTGCCTAGCTTGAAGCATAAGGTACTACCTTAAACATGAAGGAAATGCACACTTGAAGTAGACAAAGAAATGAAACTTAAAAAAAAATTACACCCTCAGTCGTCTATGAAGTTTTAAGTAAAGCAACACACAGGTTTTAAACCCTAATCACAAATAAGAAGATACCAAATACACCTTGGAATTGAGACATGATTTTTTTTAGTTTGGCACAGGCCTGCAGCAAAGAGCCAAGCAGAGGGTGGTAGCTTTAAACATGCCTAGCATCATCCTGTGTTGGTGAGCTGAGTGCAGCTGCAGCTTCTCACGAGGAGAAGGCCTACCCTGTGTCGTGTCCTCGCAGCATCCCAGCAGCAGGCAAGGCACTTCCCTGGGTTACCATTGTGATAGCAAGCCAGTGTTGTGAGCCCTCGGCCACTGTGCACCCGTGACAGAGGTGGGCGTAGCAACAAGGGAGACAGCCAGTGAGGGCACCTCCAGTGAGCTGGGTACACAGAGCCTGGTGCTCTGAGACACCGTTTCAGTAGGGACTGGGGAGGGTAAGCTCATAAAGGGCAGCTGGTCCTCCTTATGGAGATGTTAGAAGGGAGGGAAGCATGAGGCACTCCTTCCTTCATGTCCCCATGCCTCCCTTACCCGCCTGGCCAGGTGCAGCCCCTGTGACTTTCTCAGCACCAAGCACAGCCAAGCAGCTTGTGCCCAAGGCACTGCTGATGGCAGGTGGCTTAATGAGGCTTGGCTGAGACCACCTAACAAAGCACTTGGGCCGGCAGCTCCAGCTCAGCACGTCCAGCCCTCCATCCCTAGAAGCTTGATGTCTCCCAAGCCTTTTCTTGACTGCCTCAGGCACTAGGGTGGTGCGCCCTCTCTCCAAGCACGTGAGAAAGCAGAGGCCGCAGTGCTGGCAGCAGGGCTTTCTGGAAAGGCCATGCAACAGCTTCTTGGGTAAGAGCAGGGGGAGTGATCTTAATCTGCAGTGCACATGGGGGGTGGGGATCCTGTGGGATGCTCATGGGCTGGTATCTAAACCACTCCTTCCCCCAGAGCATCTAGTCCATGTCCCCAGTCCCAGCAGAGCTAAAATGACCTTGTAGGTACTCCAGCCAACTGGTTCAGTCAAAGATAACCACGATGAACAAGTCCCTTTGTGGGCTGCCTGGTAAGGCCGGAACAACAGCACCTTAGCCAACCTTGATTTACATGCTGTAGATGCCAAGCCACAGCGGTCATGAGTGCAACAGTCCCTTCCTCAAAACCAGCAGTGCAAGTCTGCCAACAGCTAACAGGGTACTAACAGGGCAGCGGGCATTTACCCCCAAGTGCAGATGAGTCACCAAGAGCCAGACCTAATCCTGGGGATGGGTTTTGCACTTTTCAGGACAAATAGATTTAGCAGGAATAAGGACTTGAGGCTCCTTACAGGAACTACAAACCCTGCTGTCTGCAGCAGCAGTCTCCTGCAAAGGCACTCCAGTTTGGCACGTGGGCCAGCAGATTAGGGACATCACAAGGAAGCTGAGACACCAGACCACTTACACACACCCTTAGTTTGGGAAAGGTATCACTTCTTTGCAGCTGTTCTTCCAAGAGTCTTTCAGCATTTTGCATTAGACAAGAAAACCCAGAAAGAAGCCATCACTGTTGTTTCTCTCTCCCCCTCTCCCTGCCCTGCATTACAAACTCTGGAGTTTTGTAATTTTTGTATTTTGCCCGCTAGCTACCAGCTGACACAACAGCTGTCAGAGGTGGTTCTTGCAAGATGACAAGGTTTGAGATATTGAACTAATTCGTTTCTGTCACTTGCAACTTAAGTGTATTCTGCTTTGACATCAAGGTCCAAACCAGACGCTGTTCAGAAGTACTATAAACGGTGCGTTTGCTGTACTGTTGGTTTTAACTCAGCCAGGAGTCTAATGGAAAGCTCATTTGTCATGCTGTAGCGCAGCAGTAGCACAGCTAAATTCTGAAGATACTGGGATGCGACAGAATGGAATTTGGCTCATGCTCAGTGGGAGCTAGCGCGCTTTACTACCATTGCAGTCAGAGCACAGCCCCTGCAGCCCCCGTGACCTCGGCAATGGCTGTGTTACGCTGAAAGAAAAAAACTGCTTTCAACGTCAGCTGTGTTCTACTGTCTCCAGAAAGAGCTGTGGAATTCGGCTTTCTAAAAGGATTAGCAGATTAGCAGAAGGCAGCAAAGAAAACCCCACTGAAACATTTAAAATTGAAGAGCTCTGTTTCCCACGTTTCCTGAGTACCAAGTCGTAACATTGGATATCTAGGGGCAGGGCTTCCTCTCCCCCTGCATCTCCCTTTTGTGACTGCTAGAGGGTAGAGTATACTGTTTATCCTCTTACACGTAGGAAGTTTGACAATATCTTGTGAAATCAAATTGGAAGAAAAAACAGGGGTTGCTTTGAGGAGAAAAGATACTTAAAATACTCATATTTAAACAATAATGGATGAAGCTCAAAGAATGGAACAATATGTAGATAAACAGAAAATAGCTGTCATTTATGCACTGTCAACAGTATTATACTCTGAATCTAATTAAGCTGCTAAACATTTCTCAAGATACAGTGTGGAAGATGCAACTACAAGAAATCTAAGCAAACGACTGGGGAGTTATCCTATTAAAAGCACTTGCGGCTTGTGGACCATCATTTCTTGGTGTCTGACTGCATCTCATCACTCGGTCTCTAGCAGAATCCACTGTGCCGAACACTTTATCACACATCCCCACACAGTACCGTTTCATCTCTAGCATTTATCCATGTATGTGATGTGTTAAGAAAAAGCTTGATTTCCTCTTTCAAAATGCATAACGGTTAGGATTTCTGTGGGATGCTGCTTTTCCTCCCCACTAAGTTACAGGGACATTCACTGGAGCTTAGCACTGGATTCAAGGGGCAAGAGGGAGCAAGATCTTATGCACTGGCGCTAAGATTTTTAGCAAGTAGCTCTGTGCCCTGTGACAGTTCAGTCTCGGCAAAGAGAGGAATTTATGCCTGGTTTCCTATCTCTATTTATCAGAAGACTGTGTGTGTGCATTGCAGGGAAAGGGTTTACATCCCCTCCAGGGTTGCAGAAAACTTCCTGGATTCCTACCCCAGCTGCAGCTGCCCTCCCCGTCGCTGTTTGCTGCCCACCCATCCGCCCATCCATTTAGATTTCTTCTAACACCCAGAGAACAGGATTTGGAGCAGCTGACCTGCTCCCACTTCAGCTTTCAGAGAGAGTGATGCCTGAAGCAGCTGTGAACACTATATCCAGTTCAGGTGGATGGTTTTTGCTAACAGCAAGCAGTTAAATACACCTCATTATCCTGTACTCATTTCTGCACCTTTCCTCCCTGCCAGATGCTTTATTGGTGTCCTTTCCTCTTGAGGATGGCACATCCCTACGAAGGGCTCAGGGATACAAATATACTTTTGTTTCAGCAGCGCAGTCACACTTGTTAACGCATGACTGTACCACCCAGAAACACCCACCTCATCCAAATGCGCTTTTGGCAGTCACTGTCTTCAGCTGGTGCCTAATTGTTCTTGGTGCTAGGGAGGTGCATGGAAATAACTATGTGCCAAATTATTTTCTCCAGTAGTTACAAACTCAGCACGTTATTTCTAGGCAAGTACACGCTACTATTTGGCCTTTGCATTTCAGCTTCCCTTGCAGAAAGGAAACAGAAACCACCTCTGTAGCCATCAGAAGGAAAGGCTTTGTGAACTCTACGCAGCAAAGAGTAAAGGCTGCGAGTAAAGCATGAGGAAACCCTGGCAGCAGGCCTGTAGCGATTAGGCATAAACCTAAGACTGTGTCTCATCTAGAAATGTGAGCTGTGCTGACCAGCACTCCAACACCCAGGCCAGCAGTAAACGGTGTCTGCTGGTGGCTCTCATAATCCTCCTCCAAAGAAGTGATGCTGCACTACAGGGACAGTACTACCAGTAGCAGAACTGCTAAAAATTACCAGCAAGATGTTGATATCTCCTCTGCTGCAAAATCAGGAAATGAATTAAACAGATAGGGGTTTTTTTCAGGATTTTTCATTTGTGTTTTGGGAAGCCTGAGTCAAATTTTCCTATTTTCACCCTCAACCAGGAAAGCTAAACCTGTAAAAGAAACAAGCATTTATTTGATCTAGTGTTTCTAGCCACCATTTAGTAACTGAACAAATGAAAGCCTTGATGAATCCAAGCTTGGCTAAGAAAAAAGCCTACAGAGAACAGAACAAACAGAAGTCAGCAGCATTGGTGTGAACCATCAAAGTCACCAACTGAATTCAAAACAGCCTTTCTGGTGTCAAATTCCTCACTCAGACAACAGTGATTGAAAGCAACCTTATATCCTCAGGAACTTCGTAAAGTATGAGTTTCCTAAATTCCAGTTGTTTGCTTCATGTTCAAATGAGTTACTTTTTAAGTAAGAAAATTACTTTTTAAGTAAGTCAAGGGAGGGGATTCTCCCGCTCTACTCTGCTCTTGTGAGACCCCACCTGGAGTGCTGTGTCCAGCTGTGGTGCCACCAACATCAGAAGGATATAGACTGGTTGGAGTGAGTCCAGAGAAGGCCACGAAGATGCTCAGAGGGCTGGAGCCCCTCTGCTAGGGGGACAGGCTGAGAGAGTTGGGCTGGTTCAGCCTGGAGAAGAGAAGGCTCCGGGGAGACCTTATAGCACCTTCCAGTGCCTGAAGGGGCCGACAAGGAAGCTGAGGGGGACTTTTTACAAGGGCCTGTAGTGACAGGACAACGGGTAATGGGTTTAAATTGAAAGTGGGGAGGTTTACATTAGATATCAGGAAGAAATCTTCATGGACAGGATGCTGGGGCACTGGAACAGGTTGCCCAGAGAAGCTGTGGATGCCCCATCCCTGGAAGTGTTCAAGGCCAGGCTGGATGAGGCTTTGAGCAACCTGGTCTAGTGGAAGGTTTCCCTGTCCATGGCAGGGGGGTTGGAACTAGATGATCTTTAAGGTCCCTTCCTACCCAAACGATTCTATGATTCTAAGAACTTAAGCATCTCAGGAAAATTTCAGAGGGAAGTATTTTCAGGCAAAGAAAAAGTAGTGTTTCATTAATCAAACCACATTAGTACAATTACATGCTAAAAATCTTGGTTGCGGCAGAATACAGTCAAAGAAGATGCTTCTTGAATGCTGTGCTTTTTATCCACAAGTAGCTCAAAACAATTGTACCCAACCTTTAAGGAATATATTTATTTAAACTGTAGTTTTGAAGGTATTCGTTGTTACATGCCAGATGGGCAGCACTAACAATATCAGGCTCCCTTTCCACTATAAAGCAAGACAGCTTCTATACATGCATGATACTTTCTCTCACTAAATTAAACCTTTTCCTGTTCTTCCCCTACCCTCATTGATTTGAAACTCAGAGCAGTATTTTACAGTTCGGGTTTAAAGACGAAAATCATGTTTAACGCCACAAAGAGCACTAACTGCTAAGATAATGCTAGAAGAGCGATTAATCTTCTCGCTTTCAGTTTAGATCATGACTGGTAGTAGACATTTAATGCAATAGCTAGCTCTCTGCTGGCAGCACTCCAAGACGCAAAAGCTGTGGCTAATTTGTATGACAGCAAGCGTCTGCTAAGCAACTTGCTTTTGGCTAAGCCTGGTTTGCCATATTTCACAGCACAAAGCTGCATAAAATAGTCCACAGCCATGAAATAAGAAATCAGTCAGTTTGCACTCCAGTCGTTTCTAGTCTGGCAGTCACTACAAGATAGCTGCTCCACAAACACATGCCATTAACCAGAAATCCAGCATCTGGGGTTCAACCAGATGTTAAGAGCCCCTTAATATGAGCTCCTGCAGCTTATTGTCTATGCTAACTGAGCTGGGGTCTTTCAGCCCTTCCGGTATGTTTAGCAAGACAGTGTTTCCTACCTCATCAGCTCTGTGCTGGTCAGTACAGGATCTGCATGCCCTGTCATCATGCAGTTCAGCTCCGAAGCTTGAGGACAGCAATTGGAATATAAGACAATAAAATTCAAGTTAAGGGTTTTCAGATTGTGGATTTTTATTCCGCGTCTATTTTGACAGAAAGTAAACTGTGGTAATTTTGAAACCAAAACACTTTTCCATGCATGATATAACAGGCAAGCATGACCTTTTATTTTCACACAAATATAATATTATCACTGGATTGTTTCTAACCTCATTCATTGGTGGACTTTTGCATTTTGACAAGTATTTCTCCCATCTTGTTTCCAAAGTGTGGAAGAAATATTAATTAAGACATTATCTAAGGTAGGTAGGAGGTCCTACCTCCCCTTTACAGGTAGAAAACCAGAAGCCAAGGGAAGCAAGCACCCAGCACCTCAACCTGGGTGAGGTCCTGGGGTGCCATTCAGCATACAAAACAAGAGAAGGGGACAAAGGGTGTTTTCAAAGCTAGTGCCAGAATGACAGAATCACAAAAGGGTTGAGGTTGGAAGGGATCTCTGGAGGTCATCTCCTCCAACCCCGCTGCTCAAGCAAGGCCACCTAGAACAGGCTGCCCAGCACCATGTCCAGATGGCTTGTGGATATCTCCAAGGATAGAGACTCCACCACCTCTCTGAGCAACCTGCGCCTGTGCCCAGTCACCCTCATATTAAGAAAGTGTCCTTGCATTCAGTTGGAGCCTCCTCTGTTTCAGGCCCATTGCCTCTGGTCCTGTCACTAGGTCCCACTGAAAAGAGCCTAGGTCCATCTCCTCTGGCCCTTACTTTCAGGTATTTATATACATTGCTAAGTTTTCCTTGAGCCTTTTCTTTTCCAGGTTGAATGGTCCCATCTTTCTCAGCCTTTCCTCACAGGAGAGATGCTCCAGTCCCTTCATCATCTTCGTGGCCCTTTGCTGGACTCTCTCCAGTATGTCCATGTCTCTCCTGCACTGAAGAGCCCAGAACTGTACCCAGCACTCCAACTGTGGCTTCTCCAGTGCTGAGCAGAGGGGAAGGATCACCTCCCCTCAACCTGCTGGCAACAGTTCTAATGCAGCCCAGGACACCACTGTCCTTCTTTGCTGCAAGTGCACATTGTTGGCTCACGTTCAGCTTTGTGTCCACCTGAATGACCCCAGGTCCTTTTTTTTTGCCAAGCTGCTGTCCAGCTTGTCAGCCTCCAGTGTATACTGGTGCATGGGGTTGTTCCTTCCCAGGTACAGGATTGTGAGCATCCTTTTGTTCAACTGCACAAGGAATCACATACTACAGTCTGAGAGAAGTAAATGAGAGCTGTAGAGTGAAGCAAATCACAAAATGGGAAGGAGGAGGAGAACAGGGAGCAACAAAGCCTGAGCAGTTTTCTCCATATAGAGCCAGACAGCCTTGAAATAAACCTGCTTGAGCTCATCACAGCTCAGATCCAACTAACAGATGTGTCAGATCACTTTGAAGCTGGCATGTCCCAGGAGTTGAGTGCAGGGAGGGAAGGGAGGCTGTTCTGCCCTCTCCATCTGCACATGGTCAGCACAGCACCCTGTATCTGAGCACACAGGATCTTTCTTGCAGACCAGCCTGACAACACTGGCCAGCACCAGGCACGCACAGCCAGCAAGACTGGGAAATTGCAAGTACTGAGATTTTAAAGGCTACAAACAGCAGATAAAACAAATTAGTATCAAAGCACAACTTTTAAAATCTTATCTACATTTCAACTCTGCCCTCTCCCTCTCTCAAAAGCCACCTCGAGCACAGGAAGAGTGCTGAACGGAGACTTTGTCCCTTGCTTTAGACATGGCCAGGGCTATAGGCTCAGTTTGCTTCACCCCCCACAAATACAAGTTACACAAAGTGAAACCACTACCACGTCTCCTGCCGCTCCTTGTTAAACACCCTGCTGTATGCCAATCCCCTGCTCCCCAGCCCCTGCCAGCCTGTGCCTCCAGCCCACTGAACGCGGCGTTAACACAGTTCATAACCTGTGTACCCCACCGCTTCTCTTCTTCCTTGGGCTGGAGAAGAATAACAAAAAGTAACCGAAACACAAGATCTAAACTGCAAACAAGACGGGGAAAAAAAAAGAAAAAATAATAAATAAAATGAAGCAGTCTGGATTCCACAGAAAATCAATCAAGTAACACTTCTCCAAGCCATTCCTTCTATTCAGCCGACTCCGTGCTCTGACTGTTGTGACCACCACACAGCACACACATGAACGAAGGGTAAGAGTTATTCTGCAGGTTTGACGGGGTTTGTGTTACTGGACAAAAGAACTCGTTTAAGGATCCTTCAGGGGAATGAGGAAGGCTGTGAAATGACACCTGTTGTGCCTTCTCCCTCCCCTCGCTGTACGAAGAAAACCGAAGAGGGAGGGAGGCAATATGGGCGAGGAAACCCAGGACAGGCGGAAGACGTGTGGGAGAGCAGGGAAGCCAGAGCGGGCGGTCGCCGCGGGCTGGACACCGCCCTGCTGGGAGGGAAGCTCTCGAGGGGCTGGGCAGCTTTGCCTCAGCCTCCCCACGCTGGGCGTGGGCTG
>NW_010237807.1:0-2301 GCF_000690775.1 Eurypyga helias
GGCGGAGAGGGGCAACTCGCTGTGGACCGGTGGGGGCGGCGGAAAACCTGGAAAACGCAGGTTCATAGCACCTGGGCGCTTCCTGTGCCTTGGTGATGATCCTGCTCACCTCTCTGAGCATCTGAATATTCCTTAATTTCTTTGTGTATGACTGTTAAAGCGCGATTTACTTTACAAACCTTGACTTCTAATCGAAGTGGAATCCACTGCTTGGCAGAACTGCAGCTAAGATACTGATCACTTTACTGCAAACAAAAATAGTGTATCAGTGTAACAGCAAACAGAATATATTCCTTTTTATCAGAATACAAACAGAATATATCCCTTTTGCTAGAATGATACTAAAAAAAAGTTCAATTAGGTCAAACACACTGCATATTTATTTAAAAACCAAACAAACGAAACCTAAGAACAATGATACCTTCTCACAGTTTCTTCTTATACCTGACTTGGTAGAGAAAAGAAAGGCCTGAATTCCTGGCTCGGTAGCTTTATTCATGCTGAGGTGCAGGAGGGTATAGACAGGACTTGTGTCAGCTCGATGCGTCTATTAAAAGTTGTGGCAACTACTCTGGCACTTGTGCTTGTGTTTCTGAGCTGCTCCTGCAGTGTAAGTCTTCTCTGCACCTCTTTTCATGCTGTGAAATAGTTAATACAGCCATGCTTATTCTGAAAACTGTAAAGGAAGTATATATCATTCCATAAATGTAACAGATACCCCATTAACCCGCTCCACCATGTTCAGCTGATTTTCTTCATCAGAAAACTATCAGAAAAACTGTCAGCCTGTTTGAGAACTTTAATGTTGCCTGTTGCAGAGAAGCACACCAGATCTGTAGTTTTGCAGCAAGCATCTGAATGTCTAGTAGGGTCTTTGGGCAACAATAAAGCAAATTCCTGCAGCAGATGGAGGTGATTGGAGAGTGGTCTCTGGACTAATGCTCTGGTTACTTTCACCTTACTCAGCAGTTAAGCCCTACCCTTTATAGCTGCTCATTTTTCAGGAACATCTGGACAGCACGCAGATTGTGCTCAACTTAGAATGCAAAAGAGCTCAGAAATGTAAGAACCAGCTTCTCAGAATCACAGTGAGCTTAAAACCGCACTGCTGGGTGATGTATATGAGGCTGTGCTTAGGGCAGGCTTGGTGTTATTAGCTTTCAGTAAGCAATCAGTAAGATATGCAATGTCCAGGGATGAAGAACTTGCAGTGGGAACATGTCTGTGTGAGGTGTATAAAGCTATTTTCAAGTTCCTGAAACAGCATCTGGAACTAGCAGGGGGGTTTGCAAGCAGTCTTTTTGCTCGCTGTGCCACCTCTACAACACACGATTTTACTTTTTGCCTACGCAAAAAAAAACAGAGTAGGCTGCTTCATGAGCTAAAACAGCTTCTGTTTTCATTGCACTGAAGCTCTCTTTTGGATGTCCGTGAAGAAAAAGAGCAGTATGTCTTTTTCTGAGAAATTCATGATTAATGGCAGATGTGCTACTGTGGTACAGCTAAGGCAATCTGAGAGCTTTCAAACAATGCATCCTGCCTTCCGTCAATACTATTCCCTTAGCTTTGCCAGCGTAGCGTCATGCTCAGCACTCCCTAGCTCACTCCAGGTACAGTTCAGTTTAATAGTTTTAATGGCAGACATCGGGAGCAACTATG
This sequence comes from Eurypyga helias, assembly GCF_000690775.1. Lineage (NCBI taxonomy): Eukaryota > Metazoa > Chordata > Aves > Eurypygiformes > Eurypygidae > Eurypyga > Eurypyga helias. The sequence continues at coordinate 1,660 of NW_010237807.1, forward strand.
AATGCAGTCACGGTGGCAGATCTGTAATCACTGACTGGTGATTTCGTAGTTCATGTTGGACACAATCAGATTTCACAGTCTGTAACTGGTAGATGGACATGGAGAGTTCTTATTTTCTTCATCTATTCTCCGCTCACTGTAAGACAGTATCTACTGCCTTCCAAATCACTTTCTACTACTTCAGGAACAGCCATATGATGAAATTCTGCGAATGGCAAGAAATTACCTGGTAAATGTCACTAATTTTTTCTACTTAGAAGATTCTTCAGGGAGCTGCAACTTTTTTTTCTCTCTTCTTCCCAAGACTGCTAACAATTCAGTGTAAACCATGGTTGTCCCCCTGTATTCGATGCTGGTGAGGCTGACCTCAAATACCATGTTCAGGTTTGGGCTCCTCAGTAGAAGAAAGACATTGAGGTGCTGGAGGGTGTTCAGACAGGGGCAAAGAAGCTGAAGGGTCTGGAGCACAAGTCCCGAGAGGAGCAGCTGGGGAACTGGGGGTGTTTAGCCTGGAGAATAGGAGACTCAGGTGAGACCTGAATTGCTCTCTACAACTACCTGAAAGGAGGATAGAGAGAGGTGGGTGTTGGTCTCTTCTCCCAAGTGACAAGCAATAGGACAAGAGGAAACGGCCTCAAGTTG
>NW_010237807.1:2503-4622 GCF_000690775.1 Eurypyga helias
GAGGTGGCACTGAGGAGCAAGGTTTAGTGGTGGTCTTGGCAGTGTTAGGGTTACGGTTGGACTCAATGATCTTATCCAGCCTAAACGATTCTATGATTCTGTGGTGGCAGGGCACAATATGCACAAGGCATCTGCTGACTACCCCTGAGGTCATTTTGTCCAACCTGCCCCACTCAAGCAGAGTCGCCAACAGCCCAAAGACAAAAAAGTAGTATCCAATGTACATAAACGGTATCTTACATAGTACATTCAAGTGTAACATGGAGCTGTAGATGACCATAAACACATATAAAAGCGTATTAGAAAAACATAAAAATGACACCAACTGCAAGTATAACCCTTTAGCTTGAGGAAGATGATGATGTTCGGTAAGGCCTCCTTTTTTTGCATTTGTGCATATTACAGTTATCTTATACCTGCAGGTATAAAGCAGAGTAGACCTTAAGGCTAAATCAGAAGAAGATTCAACATAGTTTGACGTGGATTTTTAAGACCTGGATTTAATACCCTCTATGTCTTACAAATTTACCAAGAGGTCCTAAATTAATTTAGGCTCCTATTTTCCTAGACACTGCCCAGGCATGTAGGAAGACACATTCTTTGCCCAGAAGGTAATATGTCATCAGAATAGAAAGCCATGACACAAATACTGTAGGACATTGGCTGAATACTCTTTTGTGAAATCAGTTGTTGGCAGCAGTTTTCATGAGGGAGCAGGAGGAATCTCTACACTGCTCTGTGGCTTGTTTGCAGTTCTTACAATAAAATATTTTTTCTATAAATAACACAAGGAATGTAGTTGGTAACCAAGAATGCAATGAAATACAGGTCATCTATCTGCTACAGGATTAAGTCTTTCATAGCACAGGATATAGAGGACAGGCTTGCAAGAGTAAGACTAGGTGCTTGCATGCTGAAAAAAATCAGGTTTTCATCCATCTCTACTTTTGCGGCTTTTGGTTTAATTAACTTTCATAGCACAAGTGTGTGGTGTTAGCATTGCATTTCAAATTCACATGATAGCAGGTGGACAGAATTCCTGACTCATTGACCAAAATATTCAAATATCCAGGAGCCACAACATACACCTGGATTCTAAGAGTGGCTCAGAGGCAAAAGATAACAGTGAATTTGCTGGGCTACAGGGAAGCAACAGTTCTGGCCCGACTGAGCTCATGTGCAGCTGAATTTCAGGATGAGGGGTGGTGTTAGTCTCTGCTGCCTCATTTCCTCCCACAGTCTGAAATTCAATTACACAGCAGTTTTTCTTGCAGGAACTGTGTGTGCTAGCCACACAATCCGGTTTGGGCTGCACTTGGAACAGACAGTACAGCCTGGGTTTTATGTCTAGCATGCTTTGTATTGCTGTTCTCACATGGGGAAGCAATCTCTGCCGTCTTTCTTGCATGCAATTCAGCAGTTTTCCCAAGAACTAGCCATAATTAGCCTTAGAATTTGACTTTAACCAGGGTTTCAGCTATGAAAAGGACATGCTCCCAACGTGATTTAACTAGGACCAAAAAAAAACCCCTACAATTAATGAGTTTCTACGACATACATCTTAGAAACTGATTAGCTGATTGTCCTTGTTGTCTAGCCTGCTTACCCGTCCCTTGTTCAACAAGTGTTGCATACCTCCCTAAACAGGTCAGGAGACTTGGGATACATCATTCCCCACACAAGGTGCTTTGCCAGTCATGTGAAGACCAGCGTGGTTTGTTTTGGCAAGGATTATGTCAACACTTTGTCAGCACACTGACCACAAAAGCAGGGAAGCAAACAGGTGAGCACCTTCTCAGCCATCACCCGCAAATGCCAATCATTGCTTCACAGCTGCTTGGCAAGCACTTGTCCGTACCACGGCGGCCTCGCTAGAGAACCTGGCCAGGCACAGAGCAGGTTTTGCTGCAGCACAGGTACCTCATGGCAGCAAAGCCCCGCACCTGGAAGAAGGGTGCACCTGACCACCCAAGGAAAGTGCCCCAACAACAGAACAACCATGAGCCCAAAACTAATTTGGCAGGTTCCTCAGAGCTGCACTGGTCCTGCTGGACGTGCCTTACCATGGGCACCACGCTGAGCAGTGACACTATGTGCAGATGACACTAAGTTGGGTGGA
>NW_010237808.1:0-36230 GCF_000690775.1 Eurypyga helias
AATTTCTTCACTGAAAGGGTTGGCAAGTATTGGCACAGGCTGCCCAGGGAAGTGCTGGAGTCACCATCCCTGGAGGTATTTAAAAGATGTGTTGATGTGGTGCTTGGGGACATGGTTTAATGGTGGACTTGGCAGTGCTGGGTTAATGGTTGGACTCAATGACCTTAAAGGTCTTTTTCAACCTAAATGAGTCTATGATTCTAAATGGCTTGTGCTTTACAAGAGGATTAAAAATAAGATTTATACTTGATTTATACGCTTTCCTTTAATGAGATACCTAGGTGAGCGCTAATTTATATTCAATTTATGCAGAAAGTTGAATCTCACTGCAAGAAATGCAGGAAAGAGCCTTCAGATGAAGGAAGGAAATGACCTATGGGCAGACTAGAAAAAGCAAACCCTATTTAACGTAGCAGACTGATGGCTGACAGGGGATATGACTGCTCTTTAAAATACCCTAGAGAGGGGCTTGTTTATACTACAGGATAATAATAGACTGTAACAAATGGGATGGACATAAATATAAGTAAGAAATTAGAAGAATACTCCTTGCCGCTAGAGGAGGACTTGGGGAGGCGAGGGGGAAAGTGAAATAATGGTTGGATAGAGCTTGGATTAGGTTTATGAAGGATTACACAGTGCTGTCTTGCTAGCATGAGGCAGCATCAGAAGAACTGTCCTTGCTCATTAACCCAAATATGAATACTGCCAATTCCATCCTATTTCTTGTTTCTACAGTGTATCAAGCATGGAGCATGGGAAAATTCCTGTCACTTGCAACAGGAACAGCAGTACAGGAGAAAACCAGCAAGAGTTTTCAATGTGGCCTCACAACTTTCACCACGGAGTCATGAACTGAAAAACATGAGGCAAATGGTGATGTCAAAGTCTCACAACACATTCATCCACATTAAATAATTGAGAACCCTTCTCACAATTACTGAGCCCAGAAGGCAACCCCGCATGCAGCCACAGCAGCTGAGGAGATGAATTCCCTGACACAGGACAGGGCAGTTTTCTGCCAAGTCTCGTTTTGAAAACTGAATACACAGCAAGTGCTCCAGCATCCTGGCAGCAACAGAAACCCAAAACCAGGGCTGCTGTCACCCCCAATACCATTCCTGCCCCCCCTCACACTCACTGCACAATAGAAATCTGGATACATTGGTACCAACCATATTCTAGATTCTGGCAAACAAGTAGAAGGCAGTGAGTCATTTTCTTGCAGTTATGCAAAAATCTTGCTTGATGTTAATATAATATCCTCACACAGACATAACAAATTAAGGCATCACCTGGATGGCGATTCTCAGTGAGCAGTATTGCCAGCTGCCAGGAATTTAGAAATTAGGTTACACCGCACTGAGGCATCCAGGGCAGCCTATTCCATCCCCCTAGATACAGTAGCAATCCCACCTTGGGTTTTCACAGTTTTCACCACCTACTCCTATTTATTATTACAGCCCGTGCCATTACGTTTAAATCGCTCATCCTCATAGCTGAATTATGATATAATATAATAATTTTAAAATTCACTTATTAGAGGCTTTTTAACTTAAAAAAGACAAATAAAATAAAGTTAAATTACATGAAATAGGAAAAATATTTCTATAAGCTGAAATAGCAATGCCAAATTCACTTTGCTGTCTGGGTGGCAAGCCAAAAAAAAGGCAGAAAACCATAAAAACATGGTCAAATAATCTGTTATGATATTTCTGTGACAGCACTGTTGCAGAAATGGACATTTTCTGTCACCCCAGCGGAAAAAAACCCTCAAACTTCAAAGTTATAGTACTACAAGAGACAATTTTGTCTGTAAATTATCAGTATTCTCATGTAAGATAACAGGTTTGTAGTATAATAAAGGCCATAGGATTTGGCTTATGTAATACAAACAGAAATGAAAAAAATCGTTCAGAACAGAAAAACAACACAACAAATGGTAATGATAAGCAGAAACAAAATGAAGTTATAAAGAAGCATGAGAGAGTCATCTTTTGCTTTCCTGGAGCGAGTCACTAGGTTATGACAGTGTCAAATGGCACAGTGAAACATTTCAGTTCAGATATAGGATGAAAAGTGAAAGGTTTCTAGGCTCTGATGAGAGCAGATCAAATCGTTGGAAGTAGTAACGGATGGACAGGAATAGCGAGAACAATTTGAAGATTTTTGTCCTTAATCAAAAAGGGTGTTTTATAAAGATCAAAGCAATGGACTTAGCAGGGATTAAGGTTTAAATGCTGAGAACCCAGACTGCATTTTGTGGAAGGGGAAAGTTCGGTATTAGAAATGTTGCAAAAGATAAAAAGTTTGGCAAGGCTACGGCAACTTTGCTTAGATTCAAGGGCCTACACAGAGCCAAACATGATACAAAGGAGACCTGAGGGGAATCTAGAAGGGAATTAAGAGGAACCATAGGCCTGAGGTTTCTATACTAGCCTTCTGGTGAGTCAAAAAGTAAAGTTAAGAGGCATTTGAACTTTTCTGAAGGAAAAGAAAAAAGGGAGATACAGGTCCTAATACAGTAAATTAAGCATACAGAAGAATATCATAAAATGTGGAAGTGAAGTTAGTCAGCGCTGACACGCACTCTGGTCAGCTGAAAACATGTGTCTGAGATGCCAGTAGTACAGCAATTTTCATAAAGGACTGGGCAGGCATTACAGTCGAATGGAAGAAGAAGTCAGGCTGGGGTCCCTGAAGTAGTAGCTGGAAAAATATCAATTGTATTAGTGAGCTAAAAAACTGCATTTAAAACAGGCCCAGGTTCAACATGCATAAAAGATTTTATGGCAGTGTGAGAAACTTACAGACAAGACGAAGTTAAATTCCAATTTCTGGTAACAGACAAAAAGGTCCTTTGATGTCATCAGTGTTACTCCCACATGGCAGGGGATATGAGTGGGACTAGTTAGCTTCATACTGGGCAGGATGATCAGGCAAGTGAGAGGAAAACAGAGAAAAGTACTCCAAATGAGATCAAGTGCTATGACGGGAAGAGCCATGCCTGTTAAAAGAGTACTGCTTACTTATCTCCCTAGCAAAGGCAGCTGAGAGCAAGAGACACCAATTTCTAATTAAAGAGAAGTAGAAGGTACACTTACAAATATCAACAGAAGAAAAGTCTAACCCAAAAATTGTCATGTGCCTTTATGTGATTGCCACCTCAAGTGGCTCCCTCTAGAGCACACAAAAGAGAGGCTGACGAAGAGAATGTTCCTCTACCCTACTAGAAGGACTCTGAAAAGCCTGACCTGAAGAACCGAGCAGAGTGCAGGTTACCTATCCATTGCACAATAAATGCCTCCCAAGCACGGAAAGACTGAGGGAGAATTTTCAGTGAAAGACAGCTGACCATCAACTGGACTGGGATCACCAGACCATTTCTCTCAAGTCAGCTGTTGCTAACACTGTCTTGACATTTAAGCAGAGCACTTCACTTTGGCAACAACAGAACTATGTGTGCCATATGAAAATATCTTGGATTTGTTTCTTTCTGCTCCCATGGTGAGGACTTGCTAAAAATTCCTGGACTTCAGAACTCCAGCAGTAATTCCAAAACAAAATGTTGGAAGTATATTTTTTATAAATGCCTGCAGCAACAAAAATAGCACATCCCTAGGACCTTGAGCATCTCAGGAATCTGCTGCCCAGTTGCATAACTTTTCCAGTTTCTTCTTCCCAACTCTTAAAGACTGAGGAGTTGGAGGGGGTGGAGAAGGAGCATCATAGTCCTGAAAGAAAGGTGCTGTCTATGCAGTCCCAAAGCCAATGGGATACCCCTCGTCAAGATATTATGAGATTTACTCCACAAAATGTGTCTTGTACAGGACAAGACAGTGTGCCTTAGTGATTCACAACACTCTTAAGGCACTTCTATTTCAGTTTCTACTTTTCCTCTTCTTCCCATGCTGTACCTGGTCTTCAGTTAAAAAAGTACACTGCACAGCGTGCCCTTTTCATGCCCGGCGGGGGGTAACACAACCTGATGTACCACTGTGTCCCTCTACACTGGGTCCTTTGACGAAGGAGACACTGTTGCTCCTCCACCAGTATCAAGCCATACTCATCACTGATGCTAATATTAGTAATAGGTCACAAAAGAAAGCTACTCTCCGTTTGTAAGTCGGGAGGTGGCAGCTACACACAGAAACCACATGTAGAATCCAACTTTTTAACGTCTCCTATCTGGACAGAAATCAGTCAAAATCTACAGCATGATTTTGTCCAGAGGCTGCTTCTGTGATGAGAATGCAACCACATCAAAAGCCTCGCGACAATCGCCATTCTGAGACAGCACCGTCTCAAAGGCAACGTTGATCCTTAAAGATTCCCAATCATGGACTTCAGCTATTCATCACCTTCACTTCCCACAGAGTTGTAAGGAATAGAAAGTAATACTGCAGCTTCTCTTGTCAACCACCCCACACCCCCCTCCCTTTTCTGCATCTTAATGAAGAACTTAATATAAAATAATTATTCGCAGATTGTTGACTCGACTCCAACTGTTAATTTAAAAGAAGTGAGCACATAAAACCCTCCAGGAGTCCTAAAACACAATCTCTATGCGCAGAGAGTTATTATTTTTAGACACCTATAAAAATTGGTCTGTGATAATATGACACACAAAAGGTTCTTGCCATTCCACATTTCTATCATATCCATCACATAACTTTGGGGATCCAGGTGTCGCTATCCAGGATGCGAAAACCGAAAATGCCGTATGTGTGGGGTTTACTCTGAGGCTGAGGGCACGGATGCGAGAACAGCGTATGACCTTTCGAAACCATACATGAGGGAAAACTTGAATTTTTTGTCTGCCAGGCACTAGAAGAACAGCAGACAGTATTAACAAGGAACATTTTCTCATTTTTAGAGCTCATTTTTAGAGAAGTGAGCACTTGTGCTTCAGAAGCAAAGTTACTGGAAACAGAAAGAAAGGTTATCTGGTTTTCTATCCATGTAGTCTGAAAAGGGATTACATGTTTTAAATCACTACCTTGGTAGCCAGTTTTTGATAAAGCTCCAGCTCTGTTTGGAAAGATTTTTTTCTGGCTCCCTTTCTCCATCTACAGCTTTTTTTTCCCCTCCTCCCAGTTTTTGTGTGCGTGTGGGGGGAGAAGTAGGGAAAATGGCAAGGCAAACATCTGCTACTGCCACGTGTCTCCCAGCTACTGGATGGGGCTGACATGTAGAGAGGATGAGCCTTTACTACTCTACAAGCTCACCTTCTGCTTCCACACCTCAAACAAGCAGAATAGGATCACAAACACTGTAAATCCTCACTCTCTTTGAGAGCTGCAAGGAATTAGTAGAAAGAAGACTCCCCTACTCTCTGAACTTTTTCCATCCCTTTTACCAGCATTTCCAGAAATGGGAAGGACAGCAGTTAATACACCATGATCTGAAAGTGCCACAAACGCCATGCTGCAAAACCATACTCTCAGCAGAACCTTCTTGGCAATCCTGCCGATCAGCAAATATGTGAATATTAGTAGAGACAAGTATCTGATAGCACTAATGCATCTCATCACAGCTTTGAGCCACTAAACTTAGGGGAAAAAACCCCCAAAACCTTCCCGTAGTGTAGGGGAAATAACAGTGCCCCATGGAAGTCGATTCACGACAACACAAGACACAGAACCACAGAAGGGTTGAGGGTACGAAAGGGATCTCTGGAGATTGTCCAGTCCAATTCTGCCGATCAAAGCACTGACAGGTAGAGCAGGTCGCTCAGGACTGCATCCAGATGGGTTTTGAGTATCTTGGAGGAAAAAAACTCCACAACCTTTCTGGGTAACCTGTTTCACTGCTCAGTCACCCTCACAGTAAGCAAGTTCTTGTTTATTTTTAAATGGGAATCCCTGCATTTCAGTCTGTACCCACTGCCTCTTGTCCAGCCACTGGGCATTCACTGAGAAGAGTCTCACTCCACCTCCTCGACTCCCTCCCATCAGGTATTTGTACACATCGATGAAATCCCCTTGAGCCTTCTCTTTTCCAAGCTGAACAGTCCCAGCTCTCTCAGCCTCTCCTCTTATGACAGATGCTCCAGTCCCTTAATCCCCTTTGTGGTCTTTCGTTGGACACACTCCAGTATTTCTGTCTCTCTCTTGCACTGGGGGGTGCAGACCTGTGCCCAGCACTCCAGATGTGTCTCACCAGTGCTGAGCTGAAGAGAAGGATCACCTCCCTCAACCTGTCAGCAATGCTCTGCCCAATGCAGCCCAGAACGCTGTTGGCTTGCCTTGTCACAAGGACACATTGCTAGCTCGTGCTCAATGTGGTGTCCACCCTGACCCCTAAGGTCCTCCTCTGCCAAGCTGCTCCCCAGCTAGTCACTCCCTAGTCTGACTGGTGCCTGCGGTTATTTCTCCAGAGGTGTGGGAGGACTTTGTGTTTCCCTCTGATGAACTTCGTAAGATTCCTCCTGGACAATTTCTTCAGGGGTCGAGGTCCCTCTAACGGCAGCACAACTGCCTGGTGTAGCAGTTATTCCTCCTGGTTCTGTACCATCTGCCAATCTGCTGAGGGTGCACTCTGTCCATCATCCAGGTCAATATTAAAAGATACCTATTCCATGCTATTTTTTTTTTTAACTTGTTTGCAGTTCAAAAACTGATGACTAACTCTTCTCTAGGGGCTTATCTATTCACCCTAATGAGTAGCTTTTTTGCTCCTGCATAAAGCCCAATAACTCAATAATTATGAACTCTAGATTCAGGTCTGACAATCTCCAGACTTCCTTTATGGACTGCAAGAATTCATACTGCTCTTGTAACATTCAAGGTTATTCAGGAATTGAAAATTGGGCAATGCAGACCCATTACACAATGAACCTTTGATCTGTAAAATCCATCCCAACATGAATTTTTCTTTTTTATGACTTGATTTTTAAGATTTACTCCAGCTCTGACTTGTACACAGATCTCAGGAGGCTGCTCCCATAATTCATTTTGAAATTTTGAACACTGATCCATCAGACACAGAACAAAATTATGGCTCACTACTAAAGTCAAGCATAAAAAGAACATCTGTTGTTGAGAACAGAGCTGATCAGCTGTGAGCTTTTCCACTGGGAAACTCATAAAATGAGCTACTAGAGAGTTCAGCATGTGTTCTCGTAAGGAAGGAACAATAGGAAATACTTTCACTTATTTGTTTTTTAAAACTGTCTCAGAGAGCAGCAACGACAGCATACATGTCTTCCCCAGTATGGACAGAAAGCACAGGGAAAAAAAATATTAAATCAGTATTAATAGAAATGCTTTTAAACCAAAGTTTCCGTTACAGAGTGAAATCAGTCAGTTCATTTTGTCCTTGTTACTGAAGACGTCTTACGACACTAAGGGCACTGTGGAAACTCTGCAAGGAAGGTTAGGGCAGCCCACATCCTCTAGCAATGCTACTATTAACATACCAGTGGAAGCATCCTGGCTGAAGACTAGGCACAATCACTGCTCAGTAGAAAAATTAAGTACATTTACCATGTTCATACTGCAACTGGATCCATCTCTGAAGACAGGAAGCCAAAACCTTACGATTGTGTTCACCAATTTGCTTTGAGAAGGCGACAAATACCTGAAACACACCTACGCGTAACTGAAATTCAAGATGCTACTGGAAATGAAAAGAACACCTTGTGGCGTAACTCTCAGCTTTTAATAGCTGCAAAGAGCTGAAACTTAGTCTTTCATCATCACAAAAGCCACACTGCTACACAATTTTATTGTGTTTATTTTTTCCCATTAACAGGGTAGCTCCATCGCCCATTATTATGTTGGCCACTGCTTCCCTTCATAAGGCCCAGATTTCAGTTGCTTATACTTTTGCAAAGCTTTAAACGTTTGTGCTGACGCTTCCCCCTGCAACTGTCAGCCTGTATTTGGGAAATTTTATCCAGCTTAGTCATTTGCAGAAGACTAAGGGACACTGTTTTACTCATCATTAACTCCTGGTCTCTTTGAGGTGCCCCACTCTGGACTCAGAACATTCTCAGTGTAGTTTTCATTTCAGAGGTTGGCATACAGATGCCCAAATTTTGGCAATTGGAAGTATTTGAAATCTGAAAAGCTGAAGATAGCTTTAGCTTGTGCTAAAGCAGAGGACTTGAATTTTGGCAGATTAAACTCTCTGAAAGACTACAAGTTTTTCTGTGGGTACTTAAAGGTGACCAGCAACTTTAACTGTCAGATGCCAATACATTTCAAATCCCCCTAAATCAAACAAACAAATACAACTGATGCCCAAAGCATTGTTTGGTAACAGTTTTCAAGTGGAAAACGAAAAAAAGTGCACATGAAAAAAGCCTCTTAACTAATGTTTTTTAACCTGAGGACCATAAGCCTCTGAACTACTTCAAAGGACTTTATAAAGAAGCAATTGAGAAATACAAGCTGCAGCCAGTAAACTTACACTGTATAAAAACCAGGGATCTATTAACAAACAAATGAAAAAACCTGAAAACTGCTGGACCAGAAAGATACACTGCAGTGATGAGAGAAACGCGGGGAGAGTAAGGGCTGTTTTGGGAATCTGATCATCCCAGACAGAAAAAGATCTGCTTCCTCTGCTCCAAATGATGACAGTTCACTACCTTATCCTCTCAATTCAATTGCCATAATCAATCTGCATCTGCATCACGGAAGTGGATATGCACTCCCCAGTCTAAGGCAATGCTTGGGGAAAGACAGACAGCATATCAGCTCCTTCCACTGTCTCTGCTCTTCAAAATACTAAGTCAAATGTCAGACTGTCTAACTGCTTATTCTCTTACCATGCTGCTTGAAGGAATCATTTCACCAGGATACGATTTCAGACTGCTGTTTGCAGTTCAGTGCCGATTGCTTTCCCAAACTGCACTGAACCACAGCATGGCTACGGTCCTACAAATTGCAACTTTCCTGATGTGGAACTTGCTCACTGAATAAAGTAAAATACAATTTGAGTCTGTGCTATCTCACACAACTGGACTGCCTGACCAGCCGCAGCAAGACTAGAACTACAAACCTGAGAGGATTAAAGGTAGAGAAAGGTTTTCAAGAGGAAAGGAAAATCTTCCGGAAATCTGTTTTGAGCTCCTGCTTAGCTATGAAGAATACTGACGTGATAGAGTGACTGAGTCTTAAGATGAGGGCTGTCGTTATCAAGATTCCAAACGACTCCTGTCCCACTGCCAATCATCTGGGGATAGAGAAGCTGACGGAGAAGGTGATTCACAGTGTGGATGACACCATTTAAAAGGTTTTCCTCCACCCTACAAGTGATGGATACGGGAGGTGGCAGGAGGTTTGTCTGTATCATCTGTGTTACCACTGCCTGTACAACATATCCTGTCCTTTGTCCTGCCAACAAGCTACGTTGTGCTTTGGAAATATTTGCTCCCTGGCCTAAATGCGCATCCTGACAATCCTGACTTGTCCGCAGAACCCCTCTGGTCGTGTCCTGAGCAGTGGTGGTGGTACATGGGCAAGCGGTCTCTCTCGGGTGCCAAGTTCACTGCCGCCCTCTTCCCCTCCCGCACGTTCCTTAGAGCAGCAGGGTAGAAAGCCTGGGAGGCAGAAACGGTCCCACCCACAGTCCTGGCGAGTGCCTGTGGCTCAACTACTCATTTCTAAGAGAAGCAGGGCCAAATCTGGGGCAGATTATTTCTTTGAGATGGCTTTCTGTATTACATCATTCATTTGCTGCATTAGAAAGCAAAGAAGTATTTTATAGATCATTTCTTAATCCCAATCTCAGTTTTCTGCACCTTTCCTGCTGTGCAAAAGCAACTCTCCTCCCCCAGTCCTAGCTGCGTATTCCAACCAACCCACAACCCTCCCAGGAGGCCTCTCTCATAACATCCCAAACTCTGCTAATCTCTGCTCTGCCACTAAGGCTTTGAAAACTTGTCTGCTGAATGAAAGGATAATGTACGGTTTTATTAACAACGAATAACTGGAAAACCACAGAAACATACTTAAAAGGAAATATTTTTTTTCAAATAGTTTTCAGGTATAGTAAGAGGGACTGGGTTAGATACAAGGATCACTGCTGGGACATGTCCTTGCAGGAACTCTGCTTAAGGCATGTATTCCCCACAGGCCTTTCTAATGAGAAGATGGGGGGAGCAACGAGCTGCTGTCAAGGTGCAGGCACTGCTGCCTTGCAGAGCCTTCCCTCAAAACAACGCTGGCTCTGGTCAAAGAGAATTGGCAGTGTCATGCTGCTGGATGCAGGGGCAGCTGGACAGCAGCAAAGTCTGGATTTGATGGACATCTGAGAGGAAAATAAAGCACAGGACCTCCAGCCGTCTCATAACGTTCTCAGATATGACGTATCCATCCTCAGGGATGTGTAGGGCTTTTGGGTGAAGACCACCCAGAGCAGAAAGGCAAGAAAAAACAAAAAAAATGGAAAAAAAAAAAAAAGGAAAATATGAAAACAGTGGCTGAATCCAAACTAAATGTCCCTCTTCATTTTGTTTACAGCAGCTTTAATCCGTTAGAATTACTTCATGACCACACTGAAAATATGGTGGCTGCATGATGTAATGTTATATCAAGCTCTCTCTTGGAAAATCCCTGGATTTATCATTTCAGAGAGTTATGACTGAAGTCATATTGGGATGAGTTTATTAGCTGTTTAGCGCTCTGCAGAGGTTGTAAGACCGTGGGGGTTTCTCCTACCTACCTTAGCAGTGGTAAGGAACAGGATATTGCGACGTACATGCGAACTGCCTCAGGCATAGCTGTGCTGTACATCTCTGGCAGGTAGGAGAGGCATTCCTTCAAGGGATTTACACAAATCCACCAAAATCTCCTGACTGAATGGTACAGAAATCATGACCATTGCTCATACTGCTATAACCATGCAGTTCTAGCTAAAGAAATTGTACTGACGCGCTTGTTTACCTTCGCAGTCCATTCCTTTGAACAACCTATAGCTGTAAAAATCTGTATATCAATCACTGGGTTATTTGGCTTTCATACTGTTGTATAAAACTAGTTCTTGGGTTTAAATTCACAGTCATCAATGCAGCAAAAGTTTGAAAAAGTCATTAAATCTACAGGGAATTTCAGGCAGAGGGAAATACTCAACATCCTTACAGCACATATTTAACACCTCATCACCTTTGGCTCATTTGGTTACCACAGCATTTTAAATGCGTATCCATGCAGTGATATCATTCTCAGTTGTAGCTAGAGGCATAAAACATTATGGATCAGTCCAAGAAACAATATCCTCAGACACACAGACAAAACAAACAAACAACAAAAATAAAATAAACCCCAAACAACCAACTAACAACAACAACAAAAAACCAAACCAACAAACAAACAAAACAAAAAAAACCCCACAACCCACACAACACCAGACAATTTCCACCCAAACCTGTACTAAAACTCCAAGAAAGACTTTCAGGCAATCTGAACTGCTGGATGGACATTAAAGAAAAACATTCATAAATTCCTTCCTTAGATCTACAAAGGCAGTTTCTTCTGAAATTAATGAGAAATATAAAACCAGTCAAGATTCAAGCACTAAGAGATACTACAGTTTGCTGAATAGAGGCTAATACACATTATATAATTCATCACCACTTTGCTTAAATTTACCCATGCAAAACACCCACGGGATCAAGGTCTCCCACATATCAAAATACATAGCTAGGTAAGACATTTCTCATCAACCAAACCAAAAAAAATGAAATTCAGGGGTCACACTCAAATCCAGTTTCCTCAGTCTTTTGCACACACAAAAAGCTAACAACCCACCAAAAAATTCTCTTGTCATACCAGACCCCAGAAATAAAATTATACACCCTCCCCCTCCAAAAAAACCCAAACCAAAACAAAACAAAAGCAAAACCAAAACAACCCAGGCAAAAACCCCCAACAATATTGTCTATTGTCTCCATTAACTACTCCTCCTGTTTTTTCTCTACCCCTAATTCTCAGCTTGCTCACGGTTCTGCGTTTCATTTGATTTGATGTTAAGTACGTAAGGTGAAGAATAAAAATCACTTAATGACTTTTAAAAGATACAAAGTATGTTCAAACAGAATATCAGACTTCACTGTGGATTTCAGCTCCCACCTCCCTAAAAGACAGATCTGCCATATTATTCTAAACTAGAAACAAGATCAAGCCAAAACCCCCACTTCCAGAATTTCATTTTATTTCCTGCCTTAGGTCTTTTTAAAAAAAAAAAAAAAAAAGTGATAAAACAGTAAATAATTTTGGAGAGTGTTTTGTCATTTGTTAACATAAATAACTTCATGAATAGTACTAATCTGCAATGTTACTACTTAACCTAGCAAAATATAACATTGTTTCCTCAAGGTTAGCCTGGAACATAGTAAGCTATTGCATCCCTCTAAGGATTAAATAATGAATTTGCACCAAAAGGCAAAGCTATTATTTTTTTAAACGATAACTAAGTGAACAGGATCACCCTAAAATGCTCAAGAGGTTGCCTCTTTGTGGTTGCCATCTTGCACAGTAACTGCATTTTCCCGAGGCACTACCGAGCAAGGTGGAGAACAAGCAGAGCGGTCGCACTCCACCCGTGCCACCCAACGTCAGGAGCGGTACGAACAGCCAGAGAAATACCTGGGTTTGACGCTGAACATCATCTTGCCTCCCTCAGCTTACCTTTGACTCACACCATGCTCAAGTCAACTCCACCTACAGACATCACTTACTGCCTCTTGCTGCTCCTAAAGTGGTAAACGGGTCAGGGAAATTTCCTTTTCTCATTTAAAACCCTCCAGAGGCGCTGAGGGGCTGGTGATGGAAAGGATACACAGCTCAGTGCAGTCAAGCACACCTCACACCTAGGTAAGGAATACTGATTTTTCCCACATACATCACCCTGTAACACAGTATGAGGCAATGCAACATCAGGGTTAGAATGATTAAAAGGAAAAGGAAACACTGGAAAACTGAGGCTGAAACACAGCTTTCCTTTGAAACGACATCAGTGTCTGCATCTTCTTAACAGAAACAGGATGAAAACTGACTCACTTCTTATTAGAGCATTTATTTACCCCTCTACTACCAGGATATTTCAGAATGTCTGATTGAACTGGATCAATTCAATTTCAATACAATGAAATTGTATTCATCAACAATGCCTTATTCTTTTTATGGTGAATTTTTAACTGTGAATCACCAAATAATCTGATCCCTTTGAAATTTAGTATTTCAGCTAATTTAAATGATAGCAAACCAAAGTAGAACAATCATCATGGTATCTGTTCAGGAGAAAAACAACAACAACACCACCCCCAAAAAACCCAAACAAACAAAAAAACCCCACCTCCCCCAAACCCCCCAACCAAACCTCTGAAAGAGGGCTGTTTACATTTGGCATTCAAAAGCGTAGCAAATGGTGGGAGATTTAAATCAGAAAAAAAAGTCAAACAAGAAGGCATTATGTTACAAAAAGATACCAATTAAAAAATAGAAAAACTTTATCAGAGGATACGGTGGACTAATTACTCACTTGAAGCCTTTACATTAAGACTGGATATATTTAAGAGGCATATTCTTACTTAACCAGGAAACATAGGCCTGATGTGACAGGAGGTGACAGCAGGATGTTTTCTGACTTGGCATGTTGGACTTGATCTTAAAGGTCTTTTCCAAACTAAATGATTCTATTACTCTACATCCAAGATCTCTAGATGGTCACAGTGGCCCAATCTGACTTTAAAATTTACACTATGAAATATGGCATGTAATCTGCCCTTCCTCCTCTCAGTGAAAAGTGAGGATCCTCCTCAAGAGCTGGGAAGACTTTCTGTAGTCCATCCTTCTTTCTGTGGAAGAATTTTCTCCCAGATTGCCTCTTTCCCATTGATAAAGGCATCCCTTCATAGTCAACTGCTTTATAAACAGAAAACTGAGTTGGAACATGTAATAAGCTACTACCTCCACTTTCCTTTCAATATTATTTCTAGAATTCTTTCTTTCAGTGTCTTTACATCCCAACTAAGCTATTGAAAAAGTCACACAGAATCCTGGAGCAAGAAGTAGGAAATGTACTCCCATTCATCACATCTTAGTCCTGCTTACAGTGATGGTGCTTGCTCCAAACAGCATCCCACAATTTTTACATTACATCTGGTCTACCTCGTTTACATCTGCTTTACTCTCATCCTTGTTAACATACTTGAAATCATGCATCGTCCAAGATGATGCTGAAAAAGCTGACGTTCTGCCAGTGCATTACATCTACTCGTAATCAGAGATTTCATACATGTATGCATACATGTAACATAGGAAATGCAGCAAAGACATGCACCGAGGAACCCATCAGCAGTAGACTACACATTTCCTTAGCCACTCAGTTTACAATACCCCTAAAACCTTTAGGAAAGTCTTATTTTTGAGACAGGGAAATTCTGTCAGTTAAATAAGTCTGGATTAGTGGGCTGTCGTGACACCTCCACATCCACAACCATACGCTCAACATTTTGCACTGTTCATGATGGAAATGACAAGTAAAGATCAGCTGGCTCTCACCGTATGCAGAGGACCCCAACCACCACCAAGAAATCACCATAAACCTCTTTACAGTGGCATTGTGAGGCAAGACAGAGACAGAACAGATTCACCCGAGCACAGTACCTGGTCAGTAGCGGGAATTGACTCCCATCTACGCTTCAGCAAGAACAGGGATTTCCGGCTCATGATTTGCAATCTGCTCTAGAGGTTTTTCCACACTTGAGAAAAAGGCTTCTCCCAAACCAGTGTCCAGAACCTTATTCCTGACTCCTGTGCTTCATTGCTGTAGGCACCGAGCTCCCCGATGCACACAAGTTTTTGCGAGCTGCAAGGTTGAGACCGGTTACACCCAAGCTTCTCCCGTTTCTCTACAGCATCCGTCTCCTTGCAGTGCCACAACAAAGGGAACCGGGCGAGACAGTGAAAAGCCTAGCTTTCACTGACGAATTACCTCGCAAAAGCATGAAGTAGGTAGACAACACCAGACGCACTCAATCTGAAAATAGCTGTTGCTTAGGAACTGGAGGGGTAAAATGCAGCACCTCCGATATATAATTGAGAGCTTTTTTATTTAAAGAGAATTAAAAACGCTGGACCTCTGTGTTTCTACCCTGATTATCATCCTTTTATAATGTTGGAGGAACGATCGCTCGATTCTGCTGACTCCTGGGGCTACGCCTACACCTTCAGCAAGCCAAACAAGGCTTGATGACAGAGCAACAAATAGCTCCCACGCATTCCAGGTCCCTGGTAAAAACGTGCCCACAAAGCGTGCCACGGGTCCCACCTGAAATACCTTGGAAGTATCAAGGATTATGTTTTAGCAGAGTAATTAAAATACAGTTTGCATATTTTTTTTCTGCAGAGGGATGATATGCCAAGGGTGAATTCTGCTACTCATATTTTCTCGTAGCATGTACTGATATTAGAAATGGGTATGAATATTTTCCCTTCACTTGAGTGAGATGATGTGGTTTTACAGAAAACATGCGCACATTTGAGAGAGAGAGATTACTTTAGTGGGTTAAACATTCATAAACATTTAGGAATTTCTTTTACTTGGAACTCAATTTTGAAGTCTCATGCCTAAATCCTAACCTGTATTAATTTTAAAAATTAAGCATGGAACATAATGAAACTCACTTCGCACTTTCTGCATGACTTCAAATCCAGAGAGTAAGTTCTCTGCATGAAGCGTTTACAGCAGGAAGTGTTATCTTCAGATACCAAAAAAAGGGGAAAAAAAAAGTAGGTAGCCAGGAGCTCATTGCTCTTTGTAAGGTGACCTACAATTCCCTCTAATTACAGCAGCCTTCATGGTATAATTTTCTGAAAGACAAAGAATCCTACAACATACACATATACATATATATGTGTGTCATAATACAGAAGTGAGTGCGGTGTTGGAGTGGAAGTCAGGAGCAAGTTCAGTGTTGTAAAGACAGCTTTCCACTTGTCCCATTTACATTTTATTGAATTGCAGATGCTTATCAGGAGACAAACTCCTGCACACGCAGAAATTCCCATAAGCCTCAGTGTATTTCATTTGACATCCATCGCTACCTGTAACTGCATCACTTTGCATTTAACTCCCACGTGCAGAAAAGGAACGTCTCTTCCAAGCGGGTCATTAAGAAGTATGACACGCACTGTAGTAGTTTCCTCTCACGTTTCAACACACACCGTACAAAACCTACTAGTTCTTAAAAATACCTTAACAGAATTAGAGCTTTGTTCAATGAGTCTTGGTAGAATAATTTTATGAGTTTATACGGAGACTTTAGTTTAATATTATGGGAAACCAGTGGTTCCACTTCCTCTTCTCACAAGTGACGTTGTTGACATTCACACATGCAAGTGGCTTCCTAAGATTCACCATCCCACTTTCTTCATTCTACTCCATAAGAATTAAAAGATCATGGAACACTAACAAATCGGCTCCCGGTAACGTAAGTCTAGACCCTTTCTTTCCCTCTCGCTGCTTGGCAAGCAGCGAGGCTACCACTGGCCAGGAGAGACCTCTCCTCCCAGGTCCCACCGCTCTGCTGGAGGAAGCCCCGCAGACGGAGGGAAACACCATGAGCAACCCTGTGACAGATCCTGCAGGCAATTCCCAGTCCACCTTTAAGTGCCTGATGCGTGAGATTTGGAGGGGAAGGATACCTAACAGATCACTCAGTTTTTAAGCAAGACCTTGTTTAACAAAGGGCACATTTACTGAGGACGCAAACCGGCAACAAGGCAACTGAATCACAAGAGGGTAACCCGGGTCTTTTGCATTACATGCAAAAATCAGAACCTCCTAAATTTCTCCTAACCTTCCAAGGAACTAGTTAAATTAGGTGTAACACTATTCCTATCAAAGACAGGTTTCAGAGCCTGAGGCTACAGTGGAATAACTAAGGCTTATTTTCTACCCCTTAACGAAACTCTTCCTTTCTTCTTGTGACGGTGCACTAGGATACCACAGGGTAATCAGAGCGCTTGGGTCATTTTCTTTTCCCACCCTATTCAAGATCCTTTACCATTCCTGTGGTCCATACTGATTGTTAGTTTTACAGTGTTCTTCCAAGATTTATAACAATTAGCTTTCCAGAAGCTTTGCAGAAAACCTATACACAGCACAAATCCTTAAAGAGAGCGCTTACAGGATGAAACTGATTCAAACTATGCACTGCGTTTTAGATGGATTTAGAAGGAAATACCTCACTGCTCTGTCAAGGAAACCCTACATATACTCAGATTTTATCCTGTTTTGAAGGAACGCACCCTCAAGGGGGAAATATTTTTTTGCTTATTTTGTTAAAAAATAAAATTAAAAGACATTCTGACTAGGAAAAAAAAAATCAGCAGGAGTCTTCTACATGAAAATCTGATGCAGTGGCTTCTAGAATCATGTTTTTAATAATTTAACAATATCCTTCAGGAAAGGTTCAAATGACTGCAGGCTGATCTGCAGAGAATTTCACTGAACTTCTCACCTCCTTTTTGAAAAAAAATATGAAATGGTGGCAGAGCATCTAAAACATCACACAAGGAAGGAACAAAACCATTCTCAGAAAGATAGAGAAAATTTTTAGATTTATATGGAGTTATTTTCTCACAATTATCTCCTTCTCAGCCTCTACTGAAACCCAGAGAACCTCACCTATATATTTAGGAACCAGTAATCTCATTTTGCCAAGTACAACCTTCCCCAGCAGTACCCAACAAATGGTTGTACTTGAACTACTTATAGATGGGCATTTGCAGCAACTGAGTTAACGCCCACAAGACCGCTTCCTTTGAAACCTGGTGATGCTATGCAAGCCCTTCCTATTCTCAGGAAGGGGCGAAAGAGAGAAAGCAAGCAGTATATTAATTTTTCTGGAACCCTCCTTGGAAGAAACGGTAGCCTCATGAGAACAAAGAATTAAACAATTCTTTGGCAACTATTTAATCCTGTGAGTTTGCTTTTCAGAAAACTCAAAAAGGATCTATTAAACAGCCCAAGTCCAATTTCTTGCAGCACGATACATTTTTGATAGTCAACTTGATCGTCTTACCTTTTAAATTAAAATCCATTTGGACCAGATTGATACCATTTACCTTTCACCTAAATCCCTTTCTCTAACGGTTCTTATTGGCTAGCTGTAAACCTTAAAAAATGTCTAGCCAACAACAAAACCCCCATCAAGCATGAAGGCACACAGCCAAGAGGATGCATCAGGCAGGAGGACTCAGACAGGACGTAGACCTCTGTCTGTGATGCAACACCTGTGCAGACTTCACATGCCCCCCAGTCAGCAGTCTCTAAATGTTGTGCTGCCATAGGCATCAGGACTGTAGGGCATGGTTCAGAGCTTACAGAAGACCAGTCATATTTCCATATGCATGCAAAAATTAGATGAACATCTGCAATAACACTAGAAAGGTTTAAGGAGTCTAAGGCACCTTAAGAATCCTTGAAGTGACTGCCTTCCTCTCAACAGTAGTTTAGAGGAATTCAATTTACCTTCCCCTCTTTGGATCAGAACAACACAATATGATCACCTAGCACATCATATGGGGCAGGAGACATTACGTACTGAAAGGGTCTCACCTTACTGGACAGGGTTTCCCCGATTTCTGAAATTCCTGTTTCCACTGAAAACTAGCTTGCACATCAGATGGGGCAGGAGACATTACTGAACGGGTACTCACCTTACTGGACAGGGTTTCCCCGATTTCTGAAATTCCTGTTTCCACTGAAAACTAGCTTGCTTTCTGGTTTTGGTCTTTTTATAATCTTTTTACAATGAATCTAAAAAAATCAGATCTGTAACCCATCTTAAACTGTTTAATGAAATACTGAGTTTCCTGCAAATTTCAAGATGGTTTTGATGTGAGAGCCAAGACAGAAGTCTAGAAAACTTCAGAAAAAAATGTCAACTTCAGCAACAATAAGGGCAAAAAAGCAAATTAAATTTAGTAAATTAAATTTGCATTAAAAACAGTAAATCTTGTCTATTAAAGTAAACAGCAGCTCCCTTATTATCATACGATATTTTCGCATTAAAAAGGCAGGAAACCCAGTGATTTCTGCAGGGGCATTATGAGGGTTAGGCTAGGAACTACCCTACTGAGATTAAAGTTGCAGACATGTAGCTCCAAAGCAGCAGAATCTGTTTATCATAGATTTAGGCATAGATGTTCATATTCTTACAAACATGAACCTTCACCTGAAAGAAAAACAATTCCAAAATACCAGAGCCCTAATAATGTGTTTATATAATTACAACACCAAATGGGAAAGACTGCTTCACCCAAGCAGGAAAACTCCTGAACATCAGTATCGGTAGCAATGTCTCTTTTGCAGCAAGTGCACGTCTACAGAAGATTTAAGAATCTACCAGCATGATGCCATGAGCACTACTAGCAAAACTTCCTTTCAGCAGTGTCTCAAGAGCAAACCAGTAGCTGTGCATGGGTTTCCTGCACCTCCCCACACCATTTTAACACCACTAATCCCTTTATTACTGAAGAAGGTGAGAGAGCAATCCAAGTTTTACGAGTTTGTCAGGTTTTAAAGAAAAACACCACGAAACACAGACACATTATTTGAAATTGCATTCCTTTGACATCCTGACAGAGATAGCTGAGCAAGAAATGCTTTCTCAATACATCTAATCCACCTCTCTGCTACCAAAAGAAACTTTCTGTTGCATGACTCAGCTCTGTCTGGATCAACTGTTTGCATTACAGCTCAAAAATTATATTAATGAAAGCTGTCATGGTTTTATGCTTTTTTCCATTGATTCAATCCTGCAAATATTAACAAAATGAACAACTTTGCCAATTTCCGATGGAAAACTTGCTTGAATACCTCAAACTTACAAAAAACTGACACCAAAGCCAAAATATGGAGCAACTGACCTGTGAGCCTCTGGGTCCTCGTTTGTGATCCCATTCAGAATGCCCCATGAGCTGAAAACCAAAGAAAACCACAGGTGAGAAACTGCACTCAATAGCTTTAATTGAAACATTCGTGCTTTTATATCCACCATACATTTTCCTCGAAAAAACAGGTCTGCTTTTGTGATTTATTCCACACAGCTTTTAGCTTCATAACAAGGGTGAGAAGACTTGGGAGTTGTTCCTGTAACATTGTACCTTTACATTCAGAGACAAAATGCATCTAGCATCACAGCACTGCTCATGCCAGTAAAATTCCCACTGCCACAGACCGGGCTTTAGCCGAACGTTTAAAACTGATCTGGCAAAAGGAGAGCTGATATATCAACAAGATTACCAAAACCAGGGGATATCTGATTATATAGCAATGCACATTTTACTGCCAGGCACGAAAGTTAGTGACAGCTTTAATTCTGTCTCACCAGTGAATAATTCTGAGGGCAATAAAGAAGGATAGATACACCCTCTAAAGAAAAACAGGCTGGGGTCATTACACTGCAGAGGAAAGCAATAGTTTAGAGATGATGGGGTCTTCTTGAGATTAAGATCCATGATGGCATACAGCTCCTCCAGTTAGTAATTATAGCCCAAACTGAGCTCTCTAATCCTCTGCAAAACCCTTCAAGGGGACTGTGCTCTGAGAAGAGAGGTCAGATATTGGACTGTGTAGATGGACCCCGGAAAAAATAATTCATCTTCCTCCGTCTTTTTGCACTGTACTTCATAACTACATGCTAACACAGGCACTCTCTCTCTCTGCGAGCACCGTACAGTTTGCACCGAGCAGCTCTCCACACGTGTCATGGTATGGGGCAAAAAAAGAGAAGAGAGAAAACCCCGCAGGCTTTAGTAGTGCTTTACGAATCCAAAGACTATAGGCAAACGCGAACCGCTAACGATGATGTTATCCATCCCCACACCTGCCCCAAAACCCCTCTGGAAAGCACCGGGGAGCGCCTAGGCACAGCTCCGGTGGAGTCTGGGCTGTGCACACACAGGGCAGCTGTGCTGCTAATCCTGCCTCTGAGCGCTCGGCCGGTGCGTGCTCCAGCCTGGGAGCTGGCTTCATTTTATGGCTAACTCAAGGATCTCTCCTGGGCAATGCTGCCTCCTGCTCGATGAGCATAGCTTCATGCAAATATAAAAATATGTGAATGAAAGATAGGAGGGTTAATGCGACACGTAATGTCTTACAGTCACGAGCATTTTCTTGCTCTTTTTTCCCAGCATTCTTTCCCAAAGGAAATGCCTTCTCGCCGGTCAGAGGTAGGCAATGAGATTTACAGCCTATGCTTATTGCAGAACATCCTTTCAAAACACTCATCCCAGGACAAGAAATTAAAACTACATCAAAAAATGAGGAAAGCCACATACATCTCATAAGAAATCTTTTATCTTCTCCACCAACTGGTCTTACTTACCCTTTTCCAAGGGTCCCTTCATTTCTTTAAGTTATTACTTACACTGACCCATCCCCATAACTGGAGACGAACCGCACGTGTAGACAGGCATCAAAGGTCAGAAATGTCACACCATTTTTTTACCTGGCACAGCCTCACGACTGACCCCCTCGTCTTACTGTAATTATTTCCTTTTTCCATATACTGTTAGTGGAAACACAGGCTGTGCCAGGTTTCCCTGTTTATTTCTCCATACTGTTATGTTTGCTCGTTACTGTATGAAACTGAGCTTCGATGTTTATGTAAGCTGGCCTCTCAGTAAATAACCAACATGCAAAAGCTACCAAGGGATGCATCTACCGAAGGTTATGTGTTTCACAGAACCTCTGCCAAAAGCCTCACACCTGTGCTTCCTCCCTGGCTCCTGCCACGCCGGACCAAGAAAACCTCTTCAGTTTTAACTCCTCAGCCCCCCTGCCTTGTGGGGAAGAGATGCTCGCTTTCTTAGTTTACTTGGCTAAAGAAAAATTAATTTATCATGAGTCTGAGCACCTGCGATCTTTACCTACAACCTCCTATCAGTGAAATTAGCACCAAAAATATGTCAATTATTCCACAGTTAAGAAAAAAGGATTAATGTTACAGGCCTGGGTATGCTTTCTGTGGTTCTTCAGGCTCTGTAGACATTTGGCAGCACATTCCACACCCTCAAAACCAAATGTAGCATGAGATACCACTCCAAAGTTCTTCATGCTTCTACCCTGATTGAATCTATAGTTTACTGAAAAGCGAAGGTTGCTTTACCATTGTTGCCAAAATTTAGTAACACCGTAAAGAATCAAGCTTGGAGTGACCATTCCCGTTAAAGGAGGTACACTAAATGCAGGGGTGCTCCCAGTTCAGCTAGTCCCAGGAAGCCAGACTGATGTGTGCCAGGGGTGGTTACTTGTGATCAATCCTCAAGCCCAAATCAAGTCATATTAAACACTCGTTCTTCAGGCACGGTTTGTCCACCCTATTGCCTGCTCCCCAGTTACTGCCCGGTGCTCCACATTTCCGCACAGAGATTTTCAGCCCCTGGAGTGCTCTCCTGTGCTTCTCCAGCCCCACAGCTTGCCCTTGCTCTGCTCTGCTGCTCCTCCTCTATGGCTTGCAGGTGGTTTTTGGCTCAGGTCCCCCATCCCTGTTCATGCTCCTCTATAATGTGTGGGCAATCCTGGGGTGCTCCAGAGCTTGGATGTTGCAGCAGCAGCTAACATTACAGTGAGAAATGAGTCCGAAGGCTATAACAACTCATCCATGCTCCATTTCTCAGCACTGAATTATCAAAATCACTTACTGAAGAGAGGCCAAAGTCATGAACAAATTGGAACCAGTGGAGTGACCCTTGCTTTCTCTGGCAGTGTTTTATTAGCAAACGGGTAACTCCTCATACCAAATAACACAACCCACATTTCTTTTAATTTCTCTACAGACACGCCTTTGTGGAAGCAGATGTGTTTTTATTTTTGCTGATGGATCCGTTACCCTTAGAGTAAAAGGATTTCAACACCATTGTTTTCTCTTTGTATGCATCCTATGCCCGGACCCTCTACTGAGGTAACACCGTGGTTAACACGTGGTTAAATGGTGAGCTCAAGGAAGCAAAGGAAGGGTTCTGGGATGCTAAGAAGCCTTGCCAATACTAGGCAGTTTTCAAGCATGGTAGTAAAATTTGTGACTCTGAAGCCAACCCATTTTTATAAACTATCAAATCTTGCTTGGCTTTAAAATGTATTTCCTCCTCACGATCTAGAAAACAGTTTTTATCTCATGCTAGAATGTTCTCAGTATATCTGCAGTGGTTCATGATAACAAAGGAGTGCAGGAGTGAAAAATAAAGTAAGTAGTAGATCATGCCTACACAAGGGCCTCAAGCTTTAAGACAGAAAACAAAACAAATAAACATAGAAATTCTTTCAACTGCTTTACATCAGGCCAACAGCCTACAGAGGGATAATCAACTAGGTATGAAACTCTACGTCAACAAGCCAGACTGTGCTAGGTTACTTCTGAACCTTGGATTTTCTTTGAATGGACAAATAGTTAAGTGCTGGAGTACAATATGTAGAAAAGGAGGAAAGCAAGTATGCCTGACCTATTGTGCTACTTGAAAAATCACAGTTTCCACATGCTTTACAGAAGCTTTTACAGATGAAGAAAAAAGTATTAAAAAAAAACCCAACCCCAAACACAAACCAACCACAAACGCTCAGAAACATAGTGTGCATAAATCACCTTGGGTCTGAGTCAACCTCCTGAAATCACAAAAAGAAAAAAAAGCTAAAAAAGATATTGTTTAATTGGTGCATGCATGAAAACAGAGATACAGACACAAAAATGCGTTTGGAAGTAGAGGGATTTATATCACCAGGAGAAGGCTTGTTCCAGACTCCACAATTTCCTGTAAAAATTACAATGAATCAATTTGGTCCAGAGTGATGTAAACAGCCTCACGCCATCCACTTATTTTTCTTTATCATTCTTGCTGACCAGGCTCCTGAGGCTGAGCATACCAGCAGCAGAAAAGGAGGGGTAAAGCCAAAATCAAACTCCCACACAGCTTATATGCCTGCGGTCTCTCCAGTCTCTCTCAGAAGGAAAGTCTCTGCTTTCCATTTCATCTAAACCTGTCCTAGAAACCCATCTCTGGCAGTTTTAACACTTAAAGATGAAGGCAGCTTTCAGCAACAAGAACAGCTCGTGCATGTCCAAGAATGCACAAAAACACGGGCTTCACTAAAGCCAAGTGGCTCGCGCTAACAGGTCTCCAAGGAAAACAGCCTCCCCCAGCCCAGCTGAGTGCGAGGGCTGTGAATGGAAGAGGAGGCGGGAATGGAGAAGACCCTAACACCAAAATCACAGTCACAGAGAGAAAACAAGAAGTGAAACAGGGCTAGCTCGCTCTGAACATGTAGCGTGGTAAGCTGTGCTCTAAAGCTCAGGCTTTCGCCATGAACATTATGAAGTCTCTAGGCCTTGTGGCTGTAAAACCAAATTTCAAATGTAAACCAGATGTTCAGTGATGCAAGGAAACCTGCAAAGGAGTAAGGAATAGCATTAAGGTCTATGTGCATTAGAAACCCGAGATACCATGCCAAAGTAGAACAAAGACATTTAAAAATGAGCATCTTCAGATCTCACCTCTCTAAATGCAGTTCGTCTCCTGTTTGGTGATTTAATCAAGGACCCAGCATATAATTACATAATAATCTCAACTTTCATTAAAATTCACAAACCATAATTCTAAGCCTTCTTAGTATTAGAGAACTGCAGGAAAATTTGCCCACACATACCATAAAAGATTTAAATAAATAAAAAGACAGAAAGAATGACAGTTCAAACCTTTTTAGCTGTTTCTAAGTCTTGTTTTTCCCTTAAATCATCTTTTCTGGTCTAGGTTTTGATTTTGGCACCCCTGAACCAGCAATACTGCTAGTTATGCCATGGCTGAAAAAAACCCCGCCAAAACCAACAGCAAAAATTCAACCCAAAAAACACCTCACAGAAATAGAAAAGGCATCATCTTATTGTAAGGACTTCTACAATTGGGCACAAGTGGAAAGAAGCCCCAACATTTAGAAAACAAGCAGTCCCATGCATATTCTTAGGAAGGAAAGGGAGTCCTCAGCAGTGGAAGGCAACAGCATTTTCAAAACCACAGGGTTTTTTTATTTAAGCAAATATAGTGCTCAGTATTATTAGAAGGAAGGAGCAGATCTTTTCATGGTAAGCACTTCAAGGGACCAATGAAGCACTTATACTTAGTGTTTAATAAAAGGCTTTAAACCAACTCAGAGCCTATTCTAATTTTATTCAGATTATAGTCTACTACTCTGGAATTTTATTTAGCTATATATTTACACATACCCAACTCTTTTTACAGTTACAGAAGTTATTAGATGGTGATGACAAAGGTGAGCTAAATCATTCATAACTCACCAAAGCCAGTAAATGGGATTCAAATAGACTGAAATAGGATCACATAGTTGAAACACACGTCAGGACCTTGCCCCAACTCACTGGCTTATTCCCTCGAACCTCAAAGATTTTAGTCTGTGGCTGAGTTTCCATTACAGCGAGCATAAGAGAGTCCTGCTTTCCCCTAGTGAATAAACAAAAGGTGAGCATAAAGCAAAGCACCGGAATGCCAGAGCAATTGCTGCTCTGCCCCATCTGTGACTGGGAGCCAAACACTTAACATCCAACATCTGGCTGCGATACATGAATAGGACACCCTGAGCTCCCCCAAACAGCTGAGTACCTGCAAAAATGTGGTTTTGCTGCTCTTGCAAAGAGCATTTAGTAGCAGCAAAAATGAATTACCAGTGAGATTCTTAGGTTTGGCTGAGCAATAGCCAGCAGTTTTGTGAGTTGCTTATATTTGGGGATCAGTGTCCAGCAGAGCTAGATAGGAGCGTCCAATCATTCCACTGGCTGGCATCTGGCTTCAACCTTTGCCAAATAGCAGATCCTGTATTTAAACATGAGGATAACATCTTCCCTTTTCGGAAGAGATTTTGTTGAATGGGCATGTTGAGGATGTGGAACAGTGTCTCTCTGTTGAGTTCTCTGACACTGCCTCCTTACAGCTTGTGCTGAATGGGGCACAGTAAGATATAAGAAAGTAACATATTCTCTGCCTGAATGGGCATTAGCTATGCTTCAGTCAGGATCATATTTCCACTGGTAAAAAGAAAGTGTTTGTTACCAGCATGCAGGCACAAAATGTTCCCGATAAATGTCTTTTACAGTAACAAAAAGCACAAGTTATTTCCTTGATTACATATTAGAAGAAACATTTATTTTTACCAGTATGCAGGAGTTGGGTCATACAGAAACTAACAGTGGGTTTTGCACATCCTATTTTGAGCAAGATTCCTATTTGATAGACCGTTCCCTGCACTTTCATGGTATTCAAGATAAACGACATGATTTACTGACTTGGCTGATTTAGGGAGCGCAGTTTTGGTGTGGACACCATCAGCAGGGGAAGTTAAGTGGACTGTAGTTGCTGAGATCCAGCACTGTCACATCCTGAAAATGTAACGGGAGAGCATCTGTATGGCTGTACTGACCACCTTCTCCATCAAACAGCATAGCTGCAGCTGGCCCTGCCGGCATCCAAAGCCTCAGGGATGACTTTCTTGCTGCGCAGTGCATGCGGTCAGTGTAGGCTGTGACACACAGATAGCAAAATGCTCCAACATTTGGAAAAACAATCCCTTTTCCGCAACCACTCGCCAACTCCCTGGTCACCCTGATGCGTGAGATGTCAGAGCTGCACTGGTCAGCCAGGTATGAGCTACACGCTTGCCCCATTGAGGCCTCTGGCCGTGCAATCAGTGGGGAGGAAACTCTCCACCCAACGCTCCCAATTGCATCGGAGCCCTGTGAATCATCAAGGCCAGCCCCTGTTCTGAGACTGGTTTAAAAACAGATTAAAAAACCCCCACCACAATAAACTAACTAAATGAATAAATGGTGTGTGTGCACGCAAGAGCCTTTCAGCTGCTTCCTAATCAAATAAGTTGTTTGAAAGGTTTGTGGGCTGCTGGACAACTGCTGGAAGCAGAGGTAAGATTTTTAAACCAAAGGACAGGCAGAAATGCGTTGAAACTTGGCACTGCTTTGAACTGGAGGCAGAGAGGTAGAATGATGGGTCTGGAGAGGAGCTGCAGTGAACGGCTTCCCTGTGGAATGAGCCCCGCGCGGGGATGGAGTTAAGCCCTCCGAAGCTGGCACCCTGGTGAAGCTGGAAGCCCTGCAAGCAGACGCCACCTTGACCCCTACAGCCCTGGCTGGCTGGTCAAGCAACAAACCACAGCACAGCCAGAAGCTACACAAAATGGGAAAAACATATATATCAGGCAGATACTCTGTTGAGACAGTGAATATGACACTGAGCCACTGTGGCAGAAAGGAACGGAGAAAATAGGGCACTCGGTGAGGTAAAGCTGAGGGGAGGGGAACAGGAGGACAACCCAAAAGGCAGCCGCAGCGACTGTCCCACGGGCACGGCGAAGAAACTGTCCCGAGCCTTTAACCAGGGACTCGGCTCCAAAGAAATAAAAGGAATTACATCATATCTGGCGCCGGGCGAGACGGCAAGAGAGACTACATTTCTGAGGACTTTTCTCATGGCAGCATATGACCTTTTAGAATATTTCCAGACAATAAACTGCATCTGACTTCTTCAGGGATCCTGGCTCCCTCGCACGGGGGCAGGAGGCATGAAGACACCTAACACGGCAAACTGGCAGCAGTGAGTTCGTGGGCAACTGTCGTGCCCCTTGCTCCGTGCCACTTCTTGAAATGATCAAGTTTAACTTAAGATAGTGTGAAGGTACTGTGAAATAATAAGAAAAACCCGTAGGTGGGAAAAAGAAAAGGCACGGCAACATCCACCTCCACAGACTGTATCTGGATTTATATAAATTTTTGTCACAACTACTTAAACAGATGACAGTAGTAAAACAAATCCCCACAGCTTTTTATTATTTTCAGTCCTACCATCTAATTTCTCAGGTCCCTATTCATCTTTCACACATCAAACAGGATTTTAAACGACATGTTTTGGAGGCAGAGCTGTAGCAAAATACAGAAAAGGGCTGAAGTTTTTGTTTGTGGTTGGTTTGTTTGGTTTTTTAAGAAAAGCAGCTCTTACTCTTTCAGTGATCCCCAAGGTTGGATGCCACACACAAAGAGCTACTTGCAGATGTGGAGCACATTTCTTTTAGCAAAGACTTCCTAAATTAATAGTCTTATCTTAATCTGGATATTTAAAAGACTTCCAAAATAAGTGAATAAAACAATTAAACTCATCATAAATAGACTCCTTATCCCCTTAAACTGATCTAGTGGATAACAGGCATGTTGATCTGGTGGACTAGTATTCAACAAGCAAAAGTGTTTGCCAAATTTTCCATTTATTCACTTTCCCATTCTGAGCATAACCACGAAAATCAAAGCCCTAGGAAAAAAAATAAAAATCCATACTGGTGAGATAAAAAAATGTGGGCACAGATACGCTGACATCATTCCATCTTAGCCATGGCTGTAATTTAGAGATCTACAGAAGACGACTCCTTGGTATGGGGATGCCAGGGCAATACAGCAATATCAAGACACCCAAATGTAACAGCAAGCTGACAAAAGAACAAAAATAGATTGTTAAAAAGAAGAAAATTACTATTTAAACACTGCTTGCTATTCAGAGTAGATATATTAAGTCCCTGGATTTCAAAGCTACACACTCAAGTCCATTCTGGTGTAATTAAGTTCCTAGAAAAAGTCAGCAAGCTTATTTACATTTTTTCCATTGGGAATCATTAACTATGCATTAAGAACCCCAGTCACAATACCAAGCCTGGCACCGGCTTGATAAACTAGCTAGCTACTGCAGCAGGCAGAGTCAGCATAGTCTGAAAGCACGTTCAGCTATCTAAAGCCTATTATTTATTTTATAACGGACCCTAGACTTCTATAAAAAATATCAGCTCTGCAATGTAGGTTACCAATATCATTCTCTCTTTAGTGCATAGTTTTTCTCTCCCTTTCCATCTTTGCAGAGATTCTAGTTTCATATATGTTATTTGGACTTGCTGTTGTTACTCAACACAAGTCTCGAAGACAACACGTGCTCTCTTCAGCTGGTTATGGTGCACAGGAGGGTCTCTGCTTCCAAAGAAATTAGTGTCTTGACGACACATGGGATGTCTTTTCCCATAGCAATCAGAAACCTACTGAAAGAGTAGGAAATCTTTTAAGGTACTTTTTCAGTCAAGCTCTGATTTTAGGTGAATCACTCAAAATACTAACACAAAACATGTAAGGTCATATGGCAGGCAACAATTAGTTTAGTAAGCTCATTAATCTAAGAGCTGACCACTCTCTGGTAGTCTGCATAAAAATAGGGATTTCCCAATCCAATTCCCAGTGGATAAGTTTTTACCTCACAGCAAAAAAAAAAGCCACTCAAAAAAACCCAAACCAAAAAAAAAAACCCCAGAACCTTGTCAAACTGACATCCTTACTGGCAGTCTCAGCAGACAAAAACCCCTCAGGACTCAGTAAGTATGGAGGGTTCACCAGACGTTTAACCTTCAGAAGCGGTTCCTCTGCAAGGGAACTGAGCCACAGTGGCAGGGGCAGGGACAAGCGTGACACGTTTGTAGGTCCCTCGTACGCGCAGGATCGCGTTTCGACACAGCCAGCACCTCAAAACCTCTCACCAGAGCAAAAAGCCACTGACAAAAAGGAAGGGGGTAGAGGTGTGAGAGCAAACCCTCAAACCCCAACCGCTTGGTCAGAGAAAACAGTGATTGCAGTGCCACTGCCGCCCTGAACTGGAAATTCTGCAAGCAGCAGAATCCAGTGTTTGAACGAATGAGATGTGTTCTGCTAGCAGAGGCGCTTACTGAAAAGGATAAAACAAACTTTGTGGGTTTTTTTAATATGGCAACTTAGCGTCCACCCGGTGCAAAACACCAGAGACACTGATTGCAGGAATCGGCTAAAACACAGTAGGGCAGAAAGCCAGACACATAATTTCTTACGGTTTCAGCAGCTAATCTTCCTGAAACGCAGCGACTT
This sequence comes from Eurypyga helias, assembly GCF_000690775.1. Classification (NCBI taxonomy): domain Eukaryota; kingdom Metazoa; phylum Chordata; class Aves; order Eurypygiformes; family Eurypygidae; genus Eurypyga; species Eurypyga helias. The sequence goes on from NW_010237808.1 coordinate 29,963, forward strand.
TTAACGGTAGCGCGCTGAGGGATAGCTGGGATTTGGTAACGGGAATTTGAAGATACCGAGAATTTGGCCTCCCTCAAGCTAGCGCACAGAGCAGACCGACCCGCGGCGCCTTCCCCCGCTGCAAGAGCAGCGCTGCGCTTGGTCAGGTGAAGCCGCAGCCTCCGTTGGCCTGGAAAAGAAAGACCGTCGCTCTGCCAAAGCTCGTTTCAGCCGGACACCCGCACAAACGAGCTGCTTCTTTCATCAACACCCCGTTTTCGCAGTTTTGAGGTTTCACCACGCAGAAGAATAGCACTGACCTTTCCACAGCTAGATCCCAGCTAGCCCATGTCCTAAAATTACACTGGAGAGCCTGGTAGCTTACTAAAAAACCTCAATGTCAAAACTCAAAGTACATTCAGTTTAAACACACCCTTGGGGGGATTTTATACTAACTACTTTCTATTTCAGACTACTCACTCTAAGCTCAACCAGCAACGCTTCATCACTCATCCAGGAAAACTCCCCTCTCTGCCACCCAATCTCAATCAACCTGCCAAATTAATTATCACCCTGCATTTGTCTATTGCTAGGAGGGGGGAAAAAGCAAATAGATGAACGTAGCAGTGACCCGAGCAAAAACGAATCCTCTGAAACAGAACTAATTAAATCAGTTCAGTGATCTTCTTCCAGCACGACCCATTTCACCCACCCCTTCCCCAAGCAGCCCGGTTCCCACATCTCCTCCAACTGTCCTCGGCAGGGCGCTCACATGGGGCTCAGATGTCTATCCCGCAGCAAACCAGGGATCGTTTTTACTCATCCTTGTTAACTGCACAATTTAAAATAAACAGAAAAACAACTGTCACAGAAAATTCACCACCACGATAATTTCACACTGACATTTACATGCAAATTCCTGGCCGCAGAATATGTGTTTCAACCAGATAGCAGTAGGATTTGATTGCCTACCTCAAATTTATGGGACCACAGGCACCGAACTTCGGTGCTTCACTGGCTCTGTGAAACGAGCAGAGCTCAGAGCCCTGGCAGAGCGAGGCTTCCCCTTTGGTACCCCGGTCAGGCCGCGCAGCAGAGCTGGCAAGGACTAGCACATAGAGAAATTACAGAATTGGTGAATTTTAAATCACTGCCATGAGTCAGACATCAAATCTTGCGTGCTAACTGCATTCCTAACCTCACCAGTACCTGTGTGAGCACAGCATCGGTGACCCTGCCGACTCGAACTAGGCTAGTTCAAACAAGTTACACACACATTTTAGACCTCCCTGTCCTACAATTTTAGGTGACAGTGCAGCTGAAAACGCATACAAAAATACACTTGGGCCACAAATTTCCACGCTGCTGGAAATGGCATCATTTTTATTGCAGTCACGCTGTTGGACAGGGCATGAAATCCTGTACCAGCTGATAACAGCATGCCCGTACAAGGAGAGTATCAAAAGCTATAGGTGCGGGACCGTTACAGAAACACCTACCTCCCCTTTCTCAGGGCACTTCACTTTCCGTCTCTTTTCTGTTCATGCAGAAGATGTTTGGAGCGAGAGCAGAAAAGGGAAAGGCAACTCAAATAGGGGAACAAATGCAGGGTGACAGGCTCACTTTGGAAATAAAAAGACATTGAAGCGGGATCTCGCTTTACTAGGGAGTTTGATTTTCCCTCTCTACAATTTTTAATACGGTCAGCGCTTCCTTAGACGGAAGGCGCATCACGAATGGACATCAGTACGGAACGGGACTGAAATCTGGGTGCCTGCACAGGATCCCTGTCAAGTCAGGTAAAGCTTCTGACGCGGAGCCCTGACAGTGCCCTCGTCGGTAACGGCGCAGAGGAACAGAACGCCACCACGCAAAGGCAGGACTCTGAGCAATCTCTAAGGTTTGTCATTCCCAAACCTTACACAGGCAACGGTTTGTCATTCCCACCCATCTGTTGCTCCAACTCACACACACATGCTGTCACATGTGCTGTTCCCCATCTGGATTGCAGGGATGCTGCAAAAGTCAGGAAGATGAATACTGGGCTTGCACAGTACAGGGGGAAATCAGCAGTCAGCTTCATTCCCTCTGAAGGAGTAATTTCAGTGGAGACTTCTAGAAGTCAAAGGAAAAACAGATTTTTCACCATATCTGCAGGTTTTTCCATGATTTTAAATCCTGTCTTTCAAACCAGTATGAAGCTTTGCTTCTGAGGTTTTATTTTTAAAGTAATAAAACCATGCATGTTGTCTTAGAGGGATATCATAAAATACATTCCCCTGAAACGTTGTCTGCCAACATTTAATTCCACGTGGTCACCCAAGCCATGTTTCCATAGCGTCACGGTACTGCTAACTGCAAAACCAGAGCCCACAAAAGGTGCGGTCTCTATCACGGTGTCAAGGATGCACACAATACACGCCATTCAGAGGTGTCACGATGCAAATGATACGCCAGGCGGTGCTTTAGAGTGAGAAGGAGAACGGCAGAGCAGGGCCGAGGGAAGAGGAGGCCGTTCTGGAAGGGCTGACCTCAAAGGAGCAGGCTTGAGAGACACGCAGCTGCCCCATCCCCTCTGTTTTAGGGCCCCAGTTTTGGTTCCGTTAAACTTCAGTCACACGAAAGCTGCTGAAGTATTATTTGGCAGAAGAATCTTCCCTTGAAAATATGTCATTTTGACTAATCTGTCTTTCAGAAACACAATTCAACAACATTAAGTAGCATTTCTGTGGTTAAAAAGACAGAAGTTGCATGTCAAAAAGGTCCATCTATTCAAAATAGAAAGTTCTGAAATTTGCTTTCTTTTATATGAGCAACTACTTCCCCCTCTACCATTGGTCCTTTTTCCCCCAGAATTTTATTCCCCACATAATCTCATTTTGTGTGTTGCTGAAATAGACTTCTAAAACAAAGCTGACCATAAAAATCAGTATTTCCTCTACTTATGAGAAGCTGTCAGGTCTCCCTCAGAAATAGAGCTTTCCTTTCTATTAGTCTCATTACGATGCCTTTGGCCCCTTCAGTTTTTGCTGAAAAAGTAATTTTAAGTTCCTTTTTCCTGTGTCCCAAATATTTTTCTTTCATCTTATGTTCAACTTGTGTAAAAAATGCTGTTTTAACAGAAGCGTTATTTTAGTAGACACTAGTATACATCACCCTAACCAGGAGAGTTCCAGATGGAAAGGTATTTATATTTTGAGCCACCAAAACAAAACAAGAAAAAAAAAAAAAAAGCACTGCTAAGAGCTAAGCAGCTGTGCAGATCTGCTCCTGTGACCATGAAAAAAAAGAGATCTCCAGACCTGTATTGATTACAGATACAATCCTGATCCCCTAATGCTAATAACATTTTCATCAATTCAGCGGGGCCTGGATGCTGTCCTTTTTTTTTCCTCTTGCGCCTGTGAACCAGCCTGGTCTTCCGGGAGATGTGGGTAAACACAATTAGTTTGAGCCTCTGTAAGATGGTTTTGAGTCTCTCCCTGCTATTACGTATCAGCTGCAAATCAGAGAAATCTCAGTGGCAACCACTTCCAAAACACTTATTTCCAGACCACCATACAAACTCCTTAACTCAGACAGGTCCTTTGTGAGAAAAAAATTTGATTTATCCCCATTTCACAGACGGAGAACAGAGGCATTTACCCAGCACAGTACTGCAAAACTGGGAATAGAAACTGAGTATCTTCAGTTTATGGGATCAGACCATAGGCTTCATTTTGATCCACTATTTATGTCCAAGATCTTACGGGGGGAGTTGAGGGCATACACCAGGGAACAGAACTATTTTCATTTTCAGCTGCCAGGAGATCTTATCGCTCCTTCTGAAAACGAACTACTCAGCTCTCCAAATATCAGACAGAGAACAGGCTTCAAATATCAACAAACTTCCTTTTTAAGAAAGCCCAGGAAAGATAGGAAACCTCAAAGGATCAAAAACAGTGCAAGTTTTTCCCCCTATGTCTGCAGTCGAACATCCAGACATCCCACAATCCTCTTTAGAGACTGGAAGGGCTTCAGTCAGAGAAGATGACTTGAACAAGGTGAAAAACCCATAGCTGTGCCCCAGACCTGAACTGAACCTTCCTCGTGCTTTAAAGGTATTGAGTCCACTTCAGCTCCGCATCCAGATGTGGAGATGAACGATGACAGGAAGGGATGAAGAGCCGAAATGCCAGAAGAAGAGAAGTGTTTTCACGAAGCTTCCTGATTTATTCATCACAATCAAGTGATCGAGGTGAACAGCTCGATGAGTTGGAGAGTATTTTCTTTCTTCCAATTCCCATTTTTCCATGCAATTCCTTTTTTGAGAAAGGAAAATCATAGATAATGGCAGTTTCCCTAGTTTATTAGTCTCAAGACCCCTACTCCACAAATACGTTGTTAGGAGATGAACAGTTGATAAACAGGTAACAGTTGCACGTTGAACGTGGGGTGCTTGTGCACGCACACCTTTGGCACTCTCAGTGGGGCCTTTACCAGGGCAAAGCCTTCTTGAAGGGGGACGGGGGCCACCAACAACCTCAGTCCAGGCAAGAGTGACAGAGGCTGAGAAACAGATGTTTTATGAGCCTGAGAGAACGGCAGGGGGAAAAAAAAAAAAAAAAAAACACCACCAAACCCACCTTCCCTTCTCATACCTAAATATAGAACATAAATAAAAATGTATATATCCCAAATATTTTTCCTAACCTAATACTTTTCCTCCCACACATCCGCCCCACTTCCCCCCAACACACGCAGTGTGGTCCTGGAACCAGCGTTTTCATTTGTTTTCAGGGAAAGACAGTTGATGTTGAAACAGCCACGCTGCTTCACAAGAAAGGGAGAAAGTCCAAGGTGCACGGAGGAGCTGCCTACAGGCAGCCAGTCTGAGCACAGGAAAGTCAGGTCTTACCAAGGAGCCACACAAGTATTTGTGGAGGAGAGAAAATGCCCTTCTTCAGTGGCATCTGGAGTGCGACGTCAAGGTAGTGGCGGGCACAGAGAACAGAGGCTCCCAGGAAACACCCCGCTAAAAGCTTGCGAGGACACATCTTTCAGCACTATGACTAAAATTCAGGTCTAGCCTCCGTACACATAATGTTACCAACATCTTCCATAATACTAAATACACAGGATGAAGAAATAAGGGGATGGAAATACAGGTAGTGCCCACACATAGAAATAATGATAAGCTGAAAACATTTGGAACCTCTTAAGACGACAGTACTACAGTTATTGTAACTTACAGAAGATACACATGCTCGTTTTCTGCAGTTGTTTAGATTGTATCTGAAGTGAAAATATTTCTCCCAGTATTTCAAGTTTTCTTAGAAATTTCAGTTCCTGGAATCTGAATTGTTGGGGCGGGAAAAAAAAAATTAAAAAGAAAATAAATTTCCTGTAAGAAGGCGGGAAATTAAATACCAGGACTGAAAACAGAGGATTTGTGGCGGATCTGTCATCTCCAGAATGTGGAGGGCTGCCCCTGTGCTGGTGGGAAAGCTGCTGAAGAGCAAACCTCAGCTCTGCCCGATATCAAAAGCCAGCACAGTAGATACGGTAAAACATAATAAACAAGCCGCATCCTTCCACTCTGTGAGGAGGATGGAAAGGACAGAACAAAATGCCAGAACTAAAGCAAGTGATCGCTAAAAATAACTTTATCTCTCCTTCTTTATCTCAAGGGCCAAATTATCTCAGTTGCTACTTGAGAAGACTAGGCAATGCCAGCATCAGAAAGGTCAGAAAGCATGTGAAAATTTACCCAGTAGCTTATCCACTGCCTAAATATCTGCTATTCCAACAGTATAGATTAGCATGAAAATTCCTACTGTCTTGCTGCACAAATACACGTCTTTATTTGGAGAGCATGAGAGTTAAAAATGTAATACAGAGATACCTCAGCTCTAGTGTCCTCGCATACTAATATATGAGGTTTCTGGTTACATTACTTTTTTAATATATATTTTATTGAATAAAATGGGGTTCTGATTATTTATTTAAAAGTCCTTTCTGCCTGATATGAGGCAGAACTTATAGAGGAACAAACTGATTCCTCGTACCTCAAATGCAAGAAGCACCTGCATATAAGCAAAAAACATGACTGTAAGAATTATAGCTAGGTTCCATCAAAAATGAAATGCTTCACAAACTGAATTTGCTAAAGTTTTTATTTTGGATGCAGGTGTTGGAAGTGAGAAGGAGGACATTTTAAGACATCGGATCCTCCTGTTTCAATATCTAGGGACAACAGCATTCCAGTTTCGTTTTACTACAGAGAAATTAAAATTTTAACCGGGGGGGG
>NW_010237808.1:36240-50885 GCF_000690775.1 Eurypyga helias
GGTGTGGGGGGAAAGACCCACTATGGCTTCAAACTCTAAAGGATTTATTGACCCAAATCAGCTTTTTCTGATGTTGTGATAAAGAAACTTAATTCATAGACTAATGAAAAATATTCAGGCTCCTTCAGCTTGGAAAAAAGGCTGCACTTGGAAAGTCTTCCTGCAATTTCTCTACAGTCCTTCTCTCAAATCCAGTTGTTGGGTGGCTCTTGATTTACAAAGAGTGGCCAAATTTCCTGACCTTACAGGCCAGTCAATCTTCCTAGGGTGAGGAGGCACAGGACACATGCATGGGAGAGTGTGGGGAGGAGGGAGCCAGGAGGGGTTCACGAGCAGGAGCCGATGACAGCCTGACACCCCACTGGGGACAGCCCACAAAGCTGCTAGCCCTTGGTCACTAGGAAAACTCACAACACCGATGTTGGGTTTGCCTTCTCCCCCTGCACACAGGTCTGGATCACGCCGGAGTAGCCCAGACACCCCAGGGACCTGGTGCACAGGAGCAAGGCAAGCTCCTTGTGAGCTGCTTGAGAGCCCGGCTAACGCCACTACTCGTGCCCAGCAGAATGGTAACGCAGCACTCGGAACAAGCAAAGCCATCGGGGACGACGGACCCAGCAGATTTCACAGGATGCAGACGTCAGAGAGCAAAGACAGAATGAGGTCAGAGTCTGATCTACAACCCGGGGAGCACAGCAAGCTATATCTAGGCCAACAATTTGCTGTAATCTTGTTACTTAATGGGAGGCAGAGGGAGACAAGGGAATATCCTTGGAGCTCATACAACCACCAAGTAATGTGTGTTCTAAAAAGCAGGCTAGACCAGGGGTGCAAGCTTAAAACCACTCTACACTGTAGCACAAGCACTTCAGCTCGCTAGTTGGCACTGCCTGTCACATAGCAACGATGTGGTGCAAAACGACTTTGGAATTATGGCTGCGTGCTTTCCTATTTGTGATTCCCACCTTGCCAGCCATCTTCTGCCAGGATGGCATCAGCTGCATGCCCTCCCGTGGGCAGACTCACCTCTACTTGGGGACCCAGGTGTAAAATCGATTCCTTCCCTTTTGTTTTCAGGGCTGGGATGAGGCAGAACATAGCTGGAGTTATCCCTGGAGGAGCCTTTAGTTTTCAATACCATCTAAGTTAATTTCCTAGGAGGAGGAGGTTGGAAGCAGGATGTCAACTTTCTTAGAAGAAAGGAGGAAAAAAAATCCCAACCAAACAACAAACCCAAACCAGAAATGTGCTAAGAACATGGCAAGCAGATGGCTGGTTTTGTTTTGCTGTGTGTGGGGGAGTCATAGGTCCAGGATTTCATAGCAGGGAGGTATTTCACTTTTACAGATATCAGCAGAAAGCCTTTCTAATGCTGCTTACATACAGAGTTTGAGCCAAAAACATCCTGTGCACATCATATGCTTTTGATACCCTGGCTACTCCGCTCCGTGCCAGCCCACCCTGTGCAGCCGTGCGCGCTTCTCCAGGCTGGACACGACGGCGGCTCCAACACAAGCGCGCCGACAAGTGCCGCGCTGTGAAGACCTGCCCGCCATAAAAGCCCAGACTACCTCCCTGATTAAGGTGGGGCAGAGAGGTAGACTCACCAGGGAGGATACACAGTTCCTCTCCAACTGTTAATAAGAGCGCAGAGTCTTCTGACTCCCAAACTATTAATTAGTATTTACCTTATAGATACCAACCTGCGTTTAACCACAATGGAGGGCATCTCTGCAGAAAAAGCCCTTTATTGAATAATACTTATGGAAAGCCTCAGGCTCACCTGAATCCACGATCCAACATGGACAACAATGGGCATGCTAGGCCATGGGAAGCCTTTTGCTTTTCCTCCAAAGACATCAAGATGAGAAGGGACAGGGCATACAGCTCACCCTTTCGTCTAGCTGATAACTGTTCAGTCAACAGAAAAGGGTTCGCTGTGGGGTTTGGTGGTTTTTTTTTTTTTTTTGTTGTTGTTAAAGGCCACACTGTTACCAAGGGATTGAAAAATCCATCCCTAAATTAAGCAAGCGAGCAAGAAACAGTGATGAATTGGCCAATTTAGCTGCTCCATTCTTCTTCACCGACCTCCTCTAATCGTCTACAATTCCCCGTGGGAACAACAGTAAGCAGTAGCTTCACTTCAGAGGAGAACAGACCCACGGCACTAGCTGTACCAGGGTGGAGTTAATTCATTATTTTTGTCAGATCCTGGCCAACACCAGAAAAGCAAGCCTGTCCCACTGGCAGGATAGAAACAAGCTTAAAGACAGTAATGGCTCCTTAACTCAACTAGATAAAAATGACGCTGTCAAGAAAAATTCCAAGAAACAATTGCACAGTGACTCAGTTGCACACAGCCTCTTGCTTAGTTCATGGGGTGCGTAAGGCATCGCCCACGCTCTGCACACCCAGTCATTCTGCCTGTCGCTCCGGGTTCTCCATGGCTTGCGCAGGGTATCCCACCTGTTTCAAGAGAACGAAGGTAAAAGGCACCCTGCGTGTCACTTGTGATGAACCAGGATTTGAAATAATATTCACAATAACTCAGCAATTTCATCAGCAAGCACTACTCTACTACTACTAAAATAGTTAGAGACCTTATAGCACCTTCCAGTACCTGAAGGGGCTACAAGGAAGCTGGGGGGGACTTTTTACAAGGGCCTGTAGTGACAGGACAAGGGGTAATGGGTTTAAATTGAAAGGGGGGAGGGTTAGATTGGATATCAGGAAGAAGTTCTTCCCGGAGAGGGTGGGGAGGCACTGGGACAGGTTGCCCAGAGAAGCTGTGGATGCCCCATCCCTGGATGTCTTCAAGGCCAGGCTGGATGAGGCTTGGAGCAACCTGGTCTAGTGGAAGGTGTCCCTGCCCAGGGCAGGGGGGTTGGAACTGGATGGTCTTTAAGGTCCCTTCCAACCCAAACCGTTCTGTGATTCTGTGATTCTAGTTTTAGTGCAACTTGAAAATTATTAAGTCCTTTATCGCTATGCAGGCTGTTTCTACCACAAGGCAGATAAAGCTAAGGAAACTAAAATGTGATAATTTAAAAAAACCCTTATTCTACTACCAAGGTTTTTCTGAACACAGATATTTTGCGTGTGTATTTTAGACAGCCGTAGATTTAACTACAGGAACCTGAGATATGGAGGAGGTATGAGAAAAAAAGTTAATTCCTATCTTGAGGAGTCAGGGAAAAAAGTGAAAAGAAGAGCCCAGACTTCTTTTCAGCTCTTGCTGTTTTTTTTTCTTTTATTAGTACCTATACTAAGCTATAACTATTTATTTTTTTTCCTCTTGCAGTGCATTGTCCAACAAACTCCTGACTGCTAAAAAGTTCAAGGTGAATATGTACTGCTGGGGAATTTTTATAGCTCTAAGAGGATGCCGTCTGTATGGCACCAACAGCTCAGCCTTCAGCAGCCAAAGAGTCGCTTTGTCACTCAATGCAATTGCAAAAAGCCAGAAAAACAACTCACTACATTTTAGAATACAAATTTCCAGGTGCAAGGGTTATGCCCTTATACTCTGCATATCATATGGGTGCCGGGTGGTATTGAAATAGCTCAAGGCAAAACTCTCCTCAAGCCAAAACTCAATTTGAGTACAAGTTCTCTGGGGCAGAGGAAAGGGTCTTTTTGTCATGACTTTATGCAGCTTATAGAACAACAGGGCCAGATCCCCAACTGGAAATCCTAAGAGCTAATGTCATGTACATACAAAACCCCAAACCAGCAGTTAACCAAAAAATCTCTCTGTCTACAACTCTAAGTACGGATTTAACTAAACAGCTTGAAAGATCAATAAAGGTCAAGGATGATCATTTAAAGCACCAGTTATCACAGTAACTGATAGAGGAACAGCATCACTGTGCAGCTCTTAAACCAGGGACTAGATGCCTAGATCTAGAAAAAGCTTATTATTGAGATTGTTAGTCAGCAAGGGAAAGATGTTTTAAAAACACACTCAAATAGCAACCCATCTTGAAAGCTAGCATGCTTATCGTGTAACAATAAACCGACAGAGGGAAAAGCAAACAAGCAAGCAAACAAGCTTGAATGTCTGTATTAAAAAGAAATAAAAACCAAATAGGCAATATTGAGTCAATTCTGACAATGTGCTCAGAAATAAAACGTCCTTCTCATACCAGAAACAATCAGTCCTGACAAACTTACTTCACTTTATATATAAAACAGATTTGAGTCCAGGCAGTTACAACAGGACAACTCCAGTCAAAGAAATCTAAGGAAAAAATAATACCAAGTTTCTGCTTCTCAGACTCCTCTAAGAAAGAACCGATCAGGTTAAAAAAGAAAAAAAGAGTTAAACAACAATATGATGAAAAAAGAGGCCATGCCCCTGGCATATGGTATTATAAACACAGGGAAGTGCCAGTATAAACCTTTATCGGGAGACTGGGTTCTTTGTCAAGCCGTGCCTTTCTTCCAAAACATCCTTGCTGCCATATGTCTGCATCTCGCCAGCTGCAGACCTAATAAGAGCCTTCTTATTCATGCCGTCTAATGTTTTACAGGTTTGCCACGGGGGTCACTCGCTGTGAGTCATTTACGTCACAACCCCAACAGCCTCGGCGCTGACGGGAGCCAAGAAATGTAGGTTGGCGGAGGGGAGAGGAGGGGGGCGAGAGGAAACGGCGCATCAGGCTCGGAGCTCTACGATTCCGTCTCCTCACCGGTGCGCTGAAAGCCGGGCTTTCTAACTTGCTCTTCTGCTCCGAAGGGAGCTGGGGCCTTCCTGCTGTTTTTACACTTCGGAGAAGAGGGGAAATTAAATACAAGTATTTATATGAAGGCTGCTGAAAGATCTTATTCCCCCCACTCTTGTTCTCTGCCTCATTACTTGAGATAACTCTGCAGTTCTAACAGGCCAACCATCCGTTTTTTGCAACCTATTCCAAATATTTCGTGCATTTACAACATGCAACTGAAAGACAGGCCACGCGTGCAAGGCAGAGGGTGCAGGCATTTATCTGAGCAGAAATGGAGCTAGCTGCCTGATGAAGTCAGGTTTTTTAAAAGAAAAACTGCTACCCCACCCTCACAATTTATCACGCTGATTTGGCTCTCCGTAGTGTGCTTGGTTTGGTTTTTGAATCGGTATCACAGAATTGTTGGAAAAGTGGCCTTTTGAATCTGTGTGTTATTATGGTGCTGGAACCACGAAGAAGAGAGAAACACTCACTACCGTGAAATCTGAAAGGCAAAGGACCAAATCTGGAGCTGCGACTGGAGGGACCAGCGCGTCTCTTCCACCTGCCTGCAATCCTGGAGGCAGGGAAATATTTGCCTTTCCTCCTCACTCCCTTTCCCATAAACAGAGAATGACAGAGATGAGTGGAAAAATGAGGGCAAGGTAGAAATCTGCTCCTTTGGCTGCTGGAATAATTTGCTTATTTAATGGCCAATGACTTGAGCCTTGAACAATCCGGTCCTGCGTACCTGATTGAGAGCCCTGCCAACAAATTCATGCACTGTAGGTAGCAAAGCTGACATGTAATCACCCAATAAGTGATGAACAACAAAGGTTGGATCTTTTCACTGTTCATTTCCAGTCAAGTCAAGATTTCAAGGATTTTGGTTTGAAGTGCAGGAATTCTGTAGGTGTAAAACTCAAAGGGGAGGGGGCACTATAGATACATTTTCAATTCTTGCTCCCCTTTGTTAAGTCAGGGCTTTTGCTTTCCTTTCAGTCTGAGTCAGGGGATGGGAAGCTTTTAACTTCTGTAAAACCTTTTAAAGGTTTCAAAGCGTACAAGTGTGAAATCCACAGGAAGGCAAGCCTTGCTCAGATGCTCCCCTTTTCATTTTCTTCCCCCCCCACCCCCCAGCGCTAGCAAGTTGCTAACAAGTCAGGACATTTTATTTAGTAAGGATGCAATTCCAATGGAAAGTGACTTGCAAAATACGAGCCAGGTATTTCCCTGGAAAGTTTACTAACTATTAGAGTTAGTTTGCTAAATTCTTCAGTATTTCAATGTTTGGGGGTTGATTTTTTTTCAGGAAAAGACAGCAGGTTTCTATGCCTCACCTGATCCCTGTACAGTCACGATATGAAAATGTGCATCAGAATAAAGTGTGCTTTAAAAGCTCAGAATTTTGTCACAGAGCCACACGAGAACGGCAGTTTAGACTTTTCAAACGACTAGCTTTCCAGCCTGAACTCATCACACCAAGCAAACCTAGAAAATCAGCAAGGACAGCAGAAGGTGAGAGCAAGAACCAGAGATTTCTTCCAGAACCTATTAAATTATTTCTTTATTCAAAATTGTGTAGGTCTGAAAGATGCAGCAAGGGTACTTGAAGGGTATAAATGCACCAACTGCTAACACAACAAAACCCTGCGCATCCCTCCCATCCGCAGCTTCTGTAGGAGAGAGAGGTGGAGAAGCAAAGCACTCTGGGCGAATCCAGAAAGACATTTATGAATTCAAGAAAGCCTCTCACTAGAGAAATACAGATCTTTCAGGTCAGTAATCCCTAATCAGGGCTGCAAATAGCACTTCAGAGCTACGACGCATTTTATAGTGGCATGTTAAAATTAGTATTATGAGCACTGACACTACAGTAGCTCTGCCAGGAGCCCTGTTAATGAATGTACAGGAAGTGTAGTACTGAAGTCCTGTGACACCTACACATGCACACACTCCTGTCAACTAACCTATAAACATTATGTGCACTAAATCCAAAGTCACGGTCCTGGTCTATTTTTTGCCATTCTTCCCATAAGAGACACTAAAAATAGGCCCATGAGAACCATGCATGGGACTCTACTCTCAAATGTTTAACTCCTGCAGCGGAAAACTGCCTAGCACTGTTTTTGAAGAGATTCTTCAAGGAGTTTCATTATACAGATAATTGAAATATATATATATATATTTCTACATACATGCATGTGTACATGCACACACACTGAGCTAATGACAACTCTAAGAAATTGTGGGTACACACTATTGCCTACTTACATATATCTCCAAAGTTCACTTACATATTATTTATTAAGATAAAAATAAAGGCCTGGAGAAAACGGGGATGTGACCTCATGCAGCTCTGATATCTTACCCAGACGCACAGGGGAGGAAAAACCAAAAGCAAAGACAAAGCCCCCAGCTCTTTTCAAGGATCGCTGCTATGTAATCAAGCAAGGTCGCACAGCCAGGTGTCAACAAATCATAGAATCATAGAATCACAGAATGGTTTGGGTTGGAAGGGACCTTAAAGATCATCTAGTTCCAACCCCCTGCCATGGGCAGGGACACCTTCCACTAGACCAGGTTGCTCAAAGCCACATCCAGCCTGGCCTTGAAGACGTCCTGCTGTGGGGCATCCACAGCTGCTCTGGGCAACCTGTCCCAGTGCCTCACCACCCTCTCTGGGAAGAATTTCTTCCTGATATCTAATCTAACCCTCCCTGATTTCAATTTATACCCATTACCCCTTGGCCTATCACTACAGGCTCTTGTAAAAAGTCCTCTCCCAGTACCCTTGTAGGCCCCCTTCAGATACTGGAAAGCTGCAATGAGGTCTCCTCGGAGCCTCCACTTCTCCAGGCTGAACACGCCCAGTTCTCGCAGCCTTTCATCATAGCAGAGGTGCTCCAGCCCTCTGATCATCTTCGTGGCCCTCCTCTGGACTCGCTCCAAGTGGTCAATATCCTTCTGATATTGAGGGCTCCACAGCTGGAGCTGTTATCCAAATCTCATGGATAACACTGGAAAAAGCAAGAGCTGTTAAATTTAGAATAAAAGACATGCCAGCAAGAAAACCCCAAATCCCCTTGCCTATGCAGCACCTGCTGTCTGTGCTACCAGGCCTTCTCCACGCAGCACGCAAGGCAGCCCGACTGCAGGAGCACTACCCTCAAACGCCGAAGGGCCAAACGGGCACCGAAGCATGCCAAAACAGCACACCTTCCCCTGCTCCTCCAGAGAAACGCTACCCTGGTATTTAGGATAGATAATCTTCCCGTTGAATCGCCTCAGCCATCGGAAAGGGCACGTACAGTCACCGGCTGCTCAGGGGAGCAGATGGCAGCAGAGGCAGATGGCAGCCCGCACAGGTTCTGCGGGGCTGGGAACGCACAGTACTGCATCTTCCAGGAAGGAAAACAAATGTTGGGAGACACCAAACTGAGCCTGGATTGACCTCCTCAAAGCCTATGATATTTATTTTCAGGGGCCAACGCTTCAAAGAAAAGAACTTCTAGGTTTCTGCAGCGATGCTCAGCACTGCAATGGCTCGAAAGACACCTTGGTGGAAAAACGCCCACGCGCTCGCCTCACCTTACCATCACGCACCCTGCTTCTGTTTTATCTCATTTCATTCGTTACAGACTGCTGGGCTGCTTCTTCAGACTTTAAAGTACTTTTGAGAAGGAGATTAAGCAGCCTTATCTCCCTGGTTAAGAAACAGAGGGGTAAAAAGTCCCATTGCCATCTGCTATGAAAGCGTAGTGTCCCCACCAGGAAAAAAAACTGAGCGTCTCGGCTCCAGGGTCACGCTACATCCACCACATGTGACTGCGAAGTGGTAAGGTCATGGGGAATTGGAGGGGAGGGGGAATGATCCTGGTAGGAAATCTGCAGAATCAATGAAGAGGGGCATGGGGGAGTTAGAGGGCCGTGGTGGGATTTGGTGAGGTGCTGGGATTAGCCAGGTCACCGTGGGAACTGATGGAGTGAAAGGGATGGGGAGCCAGCGTAGCAGAGAAGGAGACAACAGGACACAGTAAGGACGTGTAGCCTGGGATCTTCAACAAAACATGCCAACCCAGAGACCAGGCTGGGGACCATGAACAAAGATTGGAAATTGGAGCCAGGGAAAGGACTTGTAAGGTGCATCAAGAGCGGTGAGACTTGGCAGAAACGTGCCAAAGCATCCACCCAACCGAGCACACGCGCATTTCAAACATGGGCTACGACACACGGCTCTCTTAACGGCCAGAAGGTAGTCAGCTGCTTCTGGGAGCTTTTAACATTTATCACCGCAGCATCTGAAATACTTATTTGAATCAGACTTCCTTAAGGAAGGAAGAGCTAAGACAAAGAGTGTCAGGTCAAATACATCTTCTAATTTGAAAGGTACAGTATGAGAAAACCAAGGCCTATTTCTGAGATTTTTTTCCTATTATATAATACTTGTCATATTCAGAACAGCTCCCTTTGATCTCTGGAAGCATTCAGTAAAAAAGATAAGGAATCAAACAGTTATAAAACCCGGAACTCACTTGTAAGATCCTGAATTTTAAACAAATTGCCTAGTGCTGCACAAAAAGTCAGCACTCTAGGGTATCATTCACCTATCGTAACCCTGAATTTTTCCTTCTGCAATCTCCTGACTCATTCTCTAAACACATGCTGGCATCCTCAAAAATGTGATCTAAGAAATACTGCTTCCCTCAGCCAAGAGCAGAGATTTACACCCAGCACAGGTTTGTTCTGCGCAACGGCTGGATCAAGGAACCCATAGGGAAAAAAGGTGCAGAGGTGCGTAGGAGATGTATGTTATTTTAAAGGCTTAGGACAACGAGGCAAACATGAAGGGGGTAACGGGACGTGGGATGGTTAAACTCATACAAGCTACCATAATTTTAGCCTCGTCCTTATTTCTGAAAGCTCAATAAATCATTTTACAATGTTTTTCAGTGGAGTTTTATGAGGTATACAGTTGGAAAAGTGAGACCTGTCTTCGTTTCTGCTTCAAGTTTCATGAATATTTAAGAGATGCAGCAAGTGAAATCATCCAGTGTGAATGGACTCAGAAATTGTGTCTCGTTAAAGTATAATCAAAAATCATTTTAGGCTCAGATTTTTTTTTCTTTTTCAATTACACAAGACAGATTCCTTTTACCCAATTCAGTAGAAATTATTAGTGTCTATCTGAAAGAAGAAACGAACCCTTCAATCATAAGCTTGGGTAACCACATGCTGTCTTTAAGAAGAGAAAAAATAAGGTTAAACACCTCTTTTACCTTCTAAATGTATTCTTCATTGAAGACAAATATTGCTTTGCTAACAATATTTTCCTGGGACGTTGTTCATTAACCTAATCATTTGTAAATTCGAGCTTTCAATAGAGTACTTCCGGAGGGGTTTCTTTTTTTGGACATGCACTGTTATTTAGTTATTGGTGCAATTTACTGTGTAATTTACTTCATTTTGGAGGAAAGGAAAAAAGTGAGAAATGATGTTACAACACAGCCTGGCTAAGGATGAATGGGCACTTGCATTGTAGGCTGCTGCTTTATCAGATGTCTTATTTAATGAAGGATGTCGGGGTGTGTGCTCAGGTCAGGGGAAAGACAGAGGGAATGAACATTTGAAGTCCAATTAGCTGAGTTTATAGGGACTGTAAAAACAAGAGAGGTCTCAAAGTCAATTTGTTTTTTAAGCTCTCCGACAAGTGACTTCTCCCCTCTCATTCACAGAGTCTGGTTATTTTTTTTTTTTTCCTCTAGCAAACAAGTCTGTAAGGCTGAATATTTACATATTCTGAGTTCCAAGAAGGAAAGCTGCAAAGTATCAAAATAACTAATTACAAAGCAGATCTTTATACTGAAACATAAAACCTTCCTACAACAGCCTTACTGCTTACAGTAGCTCTAGTGACCAAGTCAACATGAAGGAATCTGCTTTATTAAAATATTAACATTTTTATATCCCATATATGACTTTTCATTGTCTTTTTTTTTTTCCACCTCACCGTAGAAAAGCTCCTGGACTTGAGCTTAAACCAGCTTTTACTTCGTCCTGTGTTTCAAAGACTAATTGTATATAACTATGCATGCATAAGCACGTTTCAAAAAAACCTTAGGCATCTTCACAAACATACAATCTTTGGCTACATATGCTCTAGTGCCCAGAATTACCTATGCCTAAAATTTAAATTCTATCAAAACATGAGATTTAAAAAAAAAACACCCAACAAAAAAAACCAAAACAAAACATCAAAAACAAAAGAAGTTTCACTCTCCCCTGAAACAAAACAGTTAAATTAAACCCCACATAATTTTGCTGGCTCACTCAAGGCTGTAAATATAGCAACCTCAGTGCTCAATGCTGAATCAAGCCCTTCCGTGGCACAGGGGTCTCACGTACCCCACCAGTGCTGGCTCTAGCCTACCACTCCCTCCGGTTGCACGCCGGCGTCCCTCCTGCACAGCCATTGCGTTCAGGTCTACCAAAGTTGGCAGGTCTGAAAAACTCAGGGGTGGACAGAACTTCAAGTAGTATCAATAATTAAAGACGCCAGATTTAAAAATCAGAAAACACATACGAGAAAGACAAGCGTCCAGGTGAGAGTAATAATTGCTTTTTGGGCCAGAAGGGAACATATCAAGCATAGTTACTGAAGTAACAACCACCCGTATGATCACCTTGTAATCAGAAATGCCTGATGAGGGAAACTTATAAAGCCCAAAACACAATTCTTTCTCCCTTTTTATTCATAAGGGAGACCCATTTTCAAATTCCAGTTCTGTTCCCACCTCCTTCTCCCAAAGGAATAAGGAAATGAGGAGAAACACTAGAGCTGGAAAAAGGACAGAGGTCCACACCAGGAGCCTGGGGATTGGGCAGCACCCTCCTTCTGATTTCAGGAGGTCCCTCCGTGGCTCTTTGACCCGATCTTTCCACTCTGCTTTGGGCAGCCTGAGGTAGTAAAAATAAATCAAGCAGTATCTTTTGCCTGCTGCCATGGGCAGAGTGGTGGCACAGGAGTCACATCTGGGTCACTACGGTCAGCTTGCACATTTTAACATACGTTGCAGTAAATTCAACTATGTGAAAAACCTGTGAACTTGCTCAGGAGAGGCTACTCAGTTATTTCCTTACATGGGGCAATGGCAAGACTGCGTAAAAGGTACAAAAGGTCTTGACTCCTGAAAATTATGAATTCACTGGAGAAACACGGAAATTCTTAAGGGTATCACAGAATCACAGAATGGTTTGGGTTGGAAGGGACCTTAAAGATCATCAAGTTCCAACCCCCCTGCCATGGGCAGGGACACCTTCCACTCGACCAGGTTGCTCAAAGCCACATCCAGCCTGGCCTTGAACACTTCCAGGGATGGGGCATCCACAGCTTCTCTGGGCAACCTGTTCCCGTGCTTCACCACCCTCTCTGTGAAGAATTTCTTCCTGACATCTAATCTAACCCTCCCTGATTTCAATTTATACCCATTCCCCCTTGTCCTGTCACTACAGGCTCTTATAAAAAGTCCTCTCCCAGTACCCTTGTAGGCCCCCTTCAGATACTGGAAAGCTGCAGTGAGGTCTCCTCGGAGCCTCCTCTTCTCCAGGCTGAACAAGCCCAGTTCTCGCAGCCTTTCGTCATAGGAGAGGTGCTCCAGCCCTCTGAGCATCTTCGTGGCCTCCTCTGGACTCGCTCCAAGTGGTCAATATCCTTCTGATATTGAGGGCTCCACAGCTGGACACAGCACTCCAGGTGAGGTCTCACCAGAGCAGAGTAGAGGGGCAGAATCACCTCCCTCGACCTGCTGGCCACACCTCTCTGGATACAGCCCAGGATACGGTTGGGCAGGAAAAATTCCCCATGCTGAAGACACACCATTCTATTTTCCTGCATCAGACCCATAGGACAGGCTGCAGTAGGTCGGCGAATACTGCAGGGCTGCCACTGCAGTCATCTCCTAAAGATTGTTTTAAGGTTTTCCCAATGAATTGCCTTGTGCCAGTGGGGGAGGAAGAGGGAACCAAAAATCAAAAACCAGAGAAGAATCCGAAGCAGCCAACCGCACATCAGTACCTCTCCTGTGAGGAGAGGTCATACTTTCCAAAGTCAACATTTTTCTTCCCTCTCTGGTTTGGGGGAGAAAAAGAGAATTTATCAAGGGTTTACAAATCAAACCAAGATAAAGCTGAATGTTTTTTACGTTCATCTACACACTGACAAATACAGGCTACAGGAAGTCCTTCATTTCTTTCATCCAGGCTTGAAGTTGGTGGAAAGCAAGATTCAAAAAACACCACTTCCACATTTTTTTTCATTACATCACTAAATATGACTCTTCAAGCAAAGGAGCCTACATGATGCAAGCTAAACCTTTTTGGACAGGAAGATTGTTTCTTTTGGACTTCCTTACAAGTTTCTGAGGCCAACAGCAGAGTTGAAATTCAAGTATTTGAAAGTCCAAACATGGCATTTTCTTCCTCAAATGCTCTATCTAGCATGAGTCTCCTGAGGAGCAAGAAAAAAGGCAGATTATTCCCATCCCCCTCTTTTTTTCCATTTTTCATTTTGGGCTCTTTTGATTCTCCCTCCACAGAAGAACAGGAAAAACCTCCTCCCTTCCCTCCTTTTTGTGGGCAAGGATTGGGAAACAGGAACCTGAAGCAGCTTCCCAGCCCATTCTAAACATGTGGGTAAGCTGTTCTCTTCTCCAGCTCTCTCGCTGGCTCCTTTCCATAATGAGCTCAGAAAACACAGAGCCATCCCCAAATATTACAAGCACCAGACTGTTCTGCTTCTGCAGACTCCATCAGCGAAAATGATGAAGCAAGATGGGAAAATATCCCTCCTTTCCCTAACATTTATAATTGACCTCTTTGATCCTCACCCTGGAAGGGCCTGAGCTTTTCCTTGAGGTAGGCCAGCCTAATGACAGAAAAACCCAAAACTCAATACTCACTTCAAGAAACGTCAGGGGTAAAAGACTGAAGTCCCTGAGAGAAAAGCCAAGGGGAAACTTGGGAGCTGTTAGACTCCCAGCCTCCTGAAAGAGGACCAACCCAGGACAGCGTTGTCTTTCTTTCAAGCAAGCCAATATATCTGCAAATTTCCAGATTACTCAAGCAGTACTTTCAGATGCTACTTGCTAGGGAAGCAAGTAACAAAAAAGCCCCAAAACCCAAAGTAGTACATCTTTTTGGTTTAATCACTTTATTTATTTTTTCTTTTTTTTTTTCCATGTAGCCTTGTAATTTTTTTTTCAGAAGGAAAAACATCAGGGATCCATGAGAAAAGGTCCTGGCTGTACTTAATGGCACCTGAGATGTAAGGAATTAAAAAAAAAAAAAAAAAAGTGTCTTCCTAGTTTCACAAAGCCTGAGAAACTAAATAAAATATAGTAGACAAATTTATCATCTGTGTTATTGCAATAACAAACAAACCTGGAGAGACATAGAGCTACACCCCTGCTGTGCTGGCCTTTCAGAGGGCACATCACCACCACCACACATACAAAAAAATACGCAGACACAAAGGGACACAGGGTAGCTACAGATCTGGGGTTAGCATGCATGGTACCTCACTGCCACAATCCAACACTGAGGAGGTGCACTCCCAAAGGAGTTTGTTCCAAAGGAACAAACATCACAACATTTGCTCACGACCTGAAGCCCAAACCTGCAACAATCCCACTTACACAGTCTCACTTTAGTCTTTAGTTCCCATGAATGCAAAGAAAAATCTTGCTGTCTCAATGTAGGGAAGAATCCATCAAGCTTAAACCACCTACAGTTCTTTAAGAAACCAGTACAATTAAAACATTATGGGTAAATCTCAGTTTGGATTAATTATAAGGTTACTAAACCCTGACAGAGAACCTACTTATCATTTTTTTGAATCATGAATGGTTTAGGTTGAAAGGGACACGCTGGAGGGAAGGGATG
>NW_010237809.1:0-6914 GCF_000690775.1 Eurypyga helias
CACACACCCCCCGCCTGATTGTATGCTTTTCTACAGGAAGTAGAGTTACTCCAGATGGGGAGATGTGTACAGAAAAGAGTAGTAGAATTTGGTCTTCTTTTCACAGGAACACTTGCCCAAAGCTTGAAGTTATTGGATAGATGCACATAAACATCAGGTTCTTTATCAGAAAATGTACTGAAATAGATAAGCTTGAGAAGGAAATTGGTGTGTTATTTCAAGGTACATTGATGAGCAGTAGAATGGGATGTTTGCTAAAGAATCTATGAGAAAGTAAACAGCAGCCTTGCAATAGAAGAATGTCAGATACAGATAGCCATCCATATGGTGGGAGGAAGGAAGGAAGGAAGAGAAAATCCTGAAGGAAACAGTTGGAAGGAGCAGAGCTTCCCATGGAGTCTAGGAATAGGTGGAGAATGAAGGAAATTAAAGCAGAATATGTAACCGACATGTAGAGCCTGTTAACACGCTCAGTCACGCATTAACCTGCATTCATTTGGCTGTCAAAGAAAACATGCAAGTGGGTATTAGCAATAAGGAGCCTCTTGGGATATAGAAAAACAGCTTTTGGCTAGTTTATTCTCCCTGTGCAGAGGAAGCAGAGGAGACCAGACACATAGATACTTACTTGTTTGAAATCTGTAAATGTACCATCTGCATATTTCTGCTTGCTGAAAAGCTGTTTCCTCCTCTCCTGACGTTTGGCACGCTTCTGGAATTCCTCATTGTGACTATTCAAGTGTGAGGTCAGCTCTGCCATCCTATGCAATTCAGTATCACAGTGCTTGCAATGGTAGACATCATTATGAGAGTGGGTGCCGCTTCCCAGTATGGTAAAGTCTCTCTTCAAATCCTTGTTGTGGTGATCAGTGTAATGTGTGCACAGCAGCTCTGCTGTGCTGAAGGATAGCTTGAAACATTTTATGCATCTGAAGGGAAACCACTCAGTTTCCTGAGCCTCACTCTCCACCTCAGGCTTTTCAAAGTCATTCCTTTCCTCAGTTGGAGTTGACTTTTCATGTTCCTCAGCATACACAGCAGTGAAGTAACCCCCCAGCTTGCTTGCATGTTGCTTCTTAGGGAAAACACCAGGGTGACGCTTCATGTAGTGGGAGACAATACCTTTTTTGCTAAAAGATTGGAAGGAACAAAGCGAGCATTTCTTCTTTTCCACAGCCCTCCTCAGCTCCTCACTTAACTGAGGAGTGTCATCTTTGGGAAGAGGTGGAATGATCACTTTATTGGGTTTGTCACTCACTGTCCTGGAGGCCGCTAAACAATGAGTGTAGTAAGCATCAATGTCATGCCTTTTCTGGTAGTGTGCTGCAAGCCCTTTGCGGATAGGGTTTGTGTAGGAACACAAAGCACACTTGAAGACGTTGTTCTTGCCTTCTGGTTGTGCCCGAACGTTATTATGTTTGATGCGGTAGTGCCTGGCTATCCCCTTCCGGGTAGAACAGAAGTATTTGCAGAGCTGACACCTGAACACTGTGTGAGACACTAAATGAGAACTGGAGAAATGAGGTGCTGAGATAGAGATTTCTCCAACACCATCAGCAGCAATTTCTGGAGAGGCCTTGGTATCAGTTACCATGTCTGGCTCCACTGAGACAGACACTTTCGGTGGAGACTGAGAAAAAACATCAAATTCAGGCTGATTATGGTATTTCTCATAGTGAATTTTGAGCTTCTCAAGTGTGCCATGGGTGTAATGGCATAGTTTGCACTGGTATGCACCATAGCCTTGCTTGAAAATCCTGCTTGTCTCTTCTATGTCATTCTGGGCAATGTCATTCAACTGTTCCACATCATGCACAAAGTCTTCAGCAGTGACCTTTACTGATGGGTGCCGTTTCTGGTAATGTGTAAGGACACCATGAATGCGTGTGTTAATGTATGGGCAATGTCTGCACTTGTACACAGCCCCTGGGTTAATGCCTATGTCCTGTACAAAGTCAGCAGCTTTCACTTTCATGCCAGGATGCTTTTTGCCGTAATGTGTCAGGAGGCCATGCAAGTTACTGTACTCAGACTGGCAAACTGTACACTGATATGGAGTGGAGGAGACAGCAGGGTTTGCAGAAGCCAGCTGAATAGTTTTTTCCTGAGAAAGGCTGGGGTCCTCCCCATCCTGGTCCATCTGTGATGTTGCCTGGTTTTCAGAATTAATCCTGGCCCTAATTTCATTGAGCTGTGTGACAATTTTCTCAGAAGCATCTTTCTCCTTAATGATATCTAACAATACAGATTCATCCCCATTCATAGCCCAAGGGTGAAAAGCCTGGTAGTGATTAGTAATATCCCAAATAGAAGATGCTTCAAAAATGCAGTCTCTGCATTTATAGGTCTTTGCCTTTGTTGACATCACTAGGGTAGGAGGGGAAGGATCTGGACCTGCCCAGAGTTTAGTTGCCATATATGTATAGTCAACATAATGTTCAGGATGTCTCCTCTGGTAATGCACAAGCAAACCACTCGGTTCCATATGTGAATAAATGCACCATTCGCAGTGATAACCAGCTTCTATCAAGCCATCCAAAAATGCCCATTTCAGAATGGATGTGACTGTGGTCTTCAGATTTGGGTGGTCTTTCTTAAGATGCTTCCTCAACGCATAGAAGTAAGGTGATATGTAGCTACACTGCCTGCATTTGAGGGCTCTCAGCTTTGTCTTGTCCTGTTCAGTGCTGGAGGTGTGAGCAGGCAGGCTACTGATTGATTTCTTCTGGTTACCATCACAAAGGCTTCTAATGGTGGCTGTATGCTGCCTAATCACATCTGCATTGGCTTGATGCTTCTTTTGATAATGAATAAGCACACCTTTCACAGTCCGGTTTCCATAATCGCAGTGCTGGCAGAACATTTCATTCTCAAGGGGATTCACAGAACTCTCAGAACTGCCCTGGCTCAACTGCTGTTGAGCCACTGGCAGTTTCTGAATACCAGGTGACAGCTCACCAGCCCTCATCATTGCTGCAGTAGGGAGTGCCTGCCTGATGTATTTGGCAGTGACCTTTATTTCTGGATGCCTTTTCTGGTAGTGGACAAGCACTCCCACAACTGAATGGTTGCTGTATGAACAGTGTTTGCAATAGTAGAGTTCAGGAGCAAGGTCTGGGGGCAGTGGTGTGAGAGGTGGAGGTTGAGAAGCCAAGTTGGACAGTTTTGAGGAGACAGATATCCCCATTTCAAAAGACATTTGAGCCAGGGCAGAGCCCCTGTCAACAGAAGCTATATGCATGGTCTTCTGAATTCTGAAATATGATGCTTTTACTTCAGGGTGTTTTTTCTGGTAATGGACCAGAACTGAATGCATGTTAGGGCTTGCAAATGAGCACACATCACAGTCATAAACAACCACAGAACTGACCAAAGGTGCCTTCTGATTGTCACATTCAGGACTAAAACTCTTTGTGGTACTTTTGTTAAAACTTGCTGGCACAGTAGTCCCATGAGCCATGAGGGTGGAGGTTGCCATAGTTTTTGGAGCAGAATTCAAGATCTGTCTCAGTGTCTGAGACTCTGTGTTTAGCCCCTCTTTCTGCTCAACAACATAGCTTGAAAATATCATTGCATTGTTAAGTTAATTTTCTGGATGCATTCTTTGGTAATGTGGCATCAGGCTTCTAACATTTGGGCTAGTGTAAGAACAGAAATGACAATGGTAGATCAGATCAGAGTAATCAGAGTTCAATACATGCATAGCTTCAGGGTGATGCTCTCCATAATGTTGCTGCAGGTCTTCAAAGTTCATATAGTCAATATAACACTCAAGGCATCTGTATACTGCACTGTGATCATTGGGATCCAAGATATACCTAAAGCTGAATTTTATGTAGGGGTGCATCCGTTGGTAGTGGGTGCCAACACTCCTGGCAGATTTGTTGCTAAAATCACAGTGTTTACAATAGTAAAGCCTGCCAGAATCATTAATCTCCACATTTTCATTGTTCTGATCAGAGCCATACATATTTGGCTGGCTTCCCAGAACAAAGGCATTAGGGCTCTGCTGATCTTTCATGTTAATGGAAGAAAAATAAGTTTCCTCATATTCAGATAAAGTAAGCTCAATCTCTGCTCCATTGGTGGAATTATAATCAAGATGCATGTTTCTGAAGTTTGCATCCTTCTGGGAATCATTAGTGTCTCTCTCCCACATTTGCTGGGGTGCATAAGAACTAGAAACCTCCACCATTGGTTCTGTTTGTTCTTCTTCTCTGTCTAATTCCACTTCTATCTCTACCTCCTCTTCCTCCTCTTCCTCATCTTCCTCTACATTAATCACAGCATCTTCTTGTTTGTTTTGGTTTATTTTGCTCTGCAAGTTGCTTGCTATTTCATCAATTCTAGTTCTTTTCTTCACTGGTGAGAGATCCAGAGGGAAGTCATTTGACACCTTCTGAGTGACCTTAGCAACAAAGTTATTTTTAGACGAGAGACCAAGAATTGAGGTCTGGCTTTTCTTCACTGTGTTGACAGAGGTGAGAGCATCTGCCTCTCTCTCTTGTGGTACGTTGGATGGCAGTCCATCATATTTTGGTAAGTTGTTGCAAAATGAGTGCTTGTGCTGCTGATGAACTCTGAGACCTTTCAAAGTAATGGTAGAATAGTTACACATTGTGCACTTATAAGGATGCTGGGAATGGAGTTGAGGCAACTGCTGCTCTTGCTTCTGCACTGTTTCTGTCATCCCAGCTGACTTCCTTCCGTTTATATTTCCACTTTCATAAGAAACCATGTTGTCATTCAAAGAGGAGACAATGTTTTCACTCTGAGAATTCACAGTGCCCCATTCTGATGTTGTACTTGCATGACATTGCCTATGAGCTCCAAGCCTTAATGAACTCTTACAGGTGAAAGGGCATTCATCACATTTGTATACAGTTGTCTTCCCAGACAGGTGGATATTCTCAATGTGACGGGAGATGCTTCGGCGGTGCATTGTGAGGAAAGGGCAAAAAGGACATTGGAACCTGTTCATGTATCTTCTAAAGAGAATCCCTTTCGTTTCCAACAGCTTGTTGCCATCAGAACCCATCAGTTGCTCTACAGATATTCCTGAAGTCTGGTGGTCCACAGAGTTCAAGCCATTCTTGCTGTCCACTTCAGTTAGCTCTTTATCTGAGCTGGAGTCATTTAGCATACTGTTTGTTTCCAAGTCAGCAGAAGAATTTGTCATGTCAGCAACTCCATAGTGGGATCTGTCAGACAAATTAACTATGCCCAAGTTGTGAGGCAATTTAGACTTCATTTGAGGATAAGACACAGAAGAAAACTTAGAGGATATAGAAGAGTTAGGACTGATAAGGGAATTGCCTGTAGAGCTTCTGAAGTTTGAGACATCAGCATTCAACATATCACGTCCTGTCATATTCATAGAGATATAATTAGAGTTTGGGGAGGCATTCTGGGCACTCTTACTCTGCACATCAGGTGCATTGGTTTCGTCTTGTTCCTGTCTCAAACTTGACAGTATTTTTACCATGCTGCGGTGCTTCTTCATCATATGGTCACACCAGCGCTCTCTTCGAGGTGTCTGATAACTGCACCATTCACAGCAAAAGTTGCCTCGGGACTTTGTTAGAGGCTTGACCATGGACTCCAATATGCTCTGTTCTACCACCTCTGCAGGCAATTCCTTGCAGGGTTCCTGAACTGGCACAGAGGCAGATGTCAATTCACATACAGCAGATGTAGCAGTAGGAATTAAACTCTCCTCCAGATTGTTTTTGTGAGACATTTTCTGGTGCTTAATAATCCTTGCACGCCTTGGTGATTTGTAGGTGCAGAACTGGCAAGAGAAAACTTTGCCAAACCCCTCATGCATCATGATGTTGTAATTTAAGGATCCAGCAGAGTATGACCCTACTGAGCTCCCTCCAACTTGTGCTCCATGAACCTTGTGAGTGTGCTCTATGAGGAGGTTTTTAGATCGGAAGTAACGCACACAAAATTTGCACTGGAAAAACTTGTTGGATGGTTTAGGATTTGGAGTCATATGTTGACCATAAAAGCTTTGCCTCTGGCTATAATAACTTCCAGTCCCCATCTGAGTTGTTGTATTGTGCCCTAAAATAAGAATTAAGAAGTATATATGTCAATAACGCAAATCAGACAGTTTCCCCCCATCTACCTTGTATGCATATGAATACACACACATCATGAACACATTAATCACACCAGGATTCCCTCACTTATTTATGATTAGACCTGTGCATATGATAATTGACAGAAAACTAACAGATGGTACATAATTTGGGATAGACAATTTAAAAAATAAGCTTCTTGAAATAAAAAGGTACACTAATAAAGTTCAAAACTTCTAGAGCTCATAGTGGTGTAAAGCAAGGAAAAGAAGCAATATGAAGCAGCATGTGAAAAATAGCAAGATAACAAATCCACACATTTGCATTTACAGAAAAAATATGGCTGTAACTAAACATCATTCATTTCACCACATTAGTGAAAAATGTAAAAGTTTTTTAAAATCACACTGAAATATATAAAATAAAATGCACTGAAAGAAGTCACATGTGAGATAAGGGGCTTAGGGTTGAGGTTTACCTGCTGTTTCATCTGCAATTGTAAATTCATCCTTTACAGAAGAAAATTCAGTCTCAGTCTGGTTACTAGCATTCATGGAGCTAGACCTCGCCTGGCTAGGGTTTTCCTCAGAGACATCTGTTGGCTGCAGAAAAGCAGTATGAACATCCTGAATGTGAGCTTTTAGGTCTTCATAGGATAGAGCTCGGAAATCACAGCCATCACACTGCAGCACCTCCATGGTTCAGGAATGATCTTTTGCATTAGAAAATTCTGCAAGAAAAACAAGGAAAGGAGAAGGAAAGAGGCAGGTGGTTGTTTTGGGGTTTTTTCCCTGTTCGGTTGGTTTTGTGATTTGTTTTGTTTTGTTT
>NW_010237810.1:0-22502 GCF_000690775.1 Eurypyga helias
GGAGTTAAACCACGACAGAGACCTTCCATAGAAGTATGTCTCCTCCATAGCCACTGCTAGAAAAAACAGTGCACAAAAGTAAGCTTTCTACAAGATCTGCTTTGCCCTTTACTCACTTTGCAAAGGTCATTTAAGAAAACAGGTAAATTTGGTAAATCAGGCCTATGTCACCCATAAGAATAATGGATGCAAGGCCACTTTCACTTGATCGAAAAGAAACTGATCATTTTACGACTGCCCAAAATCACCGCAGTACCTGTATCCCTGTTCTTGAAACTGTAGCAATGGCTGAGCTTGAGTTAGCTTCTCCAACCCAAGAGAGGAAAACAAGCAATAAAAATATACTCATTACCTTTTCCTGTCTAAAGCTAGACTTCATCTGTTTTTTATTACTTTTTTTTGACATGTTCTGAGGTCAGCTTTGAGGCAGCTGTCAACAAGTGAAAAAAAACCCCAAACAACCCTTGCTTTCTCTCAGTGCCAGAAATGGTATTTTCCTGCCTGAGGAAGTACATCAGGAAAAGCTGCCCGTTCCTCCCAGATGTGTACAGACTATGGCACAGCTGGGCTGAGCAGTGCCTGTACTCACTCTGCTCCCTGACTATCAGCGATCCTAGCAGGCTAGATGATGGGAAACAGGGCTGAAACAAGGAGTATTTCAAATAGATAATGCTGAGCCCTAAACTCATTTTAGTTCTGTTAGCAATTTGTCTCCAGGCAGCACAACAGATTTGTCTCAATTCCCACTAAAGGCAATTTCATCAGCTTTTCAATATGACTTTGAATAGGCTCAGGATGGTAATGAAGCAGCACATAATAATCATGGCAGCTATACATTTGGAGCATATGGCTTCTGCAGCACTGCTCGGTGGGAATTTCGCAGAGGACTACTAACAGAGATCAGCACAAACCCATCTGTAACACAACTTACTAGCTTCCCAGTCCGCAAATCCCTTTCTTTATGTAGGAGGATGCCAAGGTCAATGAATATTTGGGAAGGTCGGAAGGCCACCGAGCTCAATCGTACCCAACATTATCTTGCCCTAGTAGTTTTCTATTTTTTTTTGTTCTTGACAGCAATTTGGACTTAGATTGAGAAATTTAAGGTTATTAAATGATCTAAACAAATGAATGTGGGTAGAATTGAAAAGTAATTATAAAGAGATGTGTTTTCTTTCCCTGAAGTGCAGAATCCAGAAAATTTCAGTTTATAACACTGTGGCTGCAAGATACAAAACACTTCCTCTCCTTTTAAAAGGTGACTTGTAAGAGAACAGGAATTGCACACACAGGCACAGTAAAGATCTCAAACAAGCAAAAATTACTCTAAATCTAGAGATTTAGACCTCATTTGGGACTGTACACGTATTTGTCAGTTAGTCCTGGGTCTCTCAATAATGATACAGAAACATTCTCCACACCAATACAGAGCCTTTCTTTTTTCTCATACAGCTGTAAAAAATGCCACATATCAATCCCATAATAAATATTACGTCCCCAACATAAGAGTTAAGACTTTTAAGTACATATCCTTAGTGCCCCTAAACATATGTTTCTCAACCCACAGTACTCTTACTTCAGTACTAAAAATAAACAAGCAGTATGGTACTTCACATCGAAAGGTAGGCACTCTCACTTTACAAGTAAGCACAGAAAATTAGATGACATGTTTACCACAGTTTATGTCACTGCTGGGTTGTAGTTCAATGCCAACACATTCCCATGTCTGGAGTTCGAAAGACATACACAGAAATAACATAGTATTGTTTAATACATATTTAAATAATAGTTGACAATATATTTCCCAGACAGTTTATTACTTTTCAAAGAAATCAAAGAACATTCTCTCTTTTAAATTCATTGTCATACCATGAAAATAAGTGTGCTAATTGCTTCAGCTACAGTCTCCTTTATTCCAAGGGACCGTATTTCAGATGTTGCCAATTCTTGCAGATTGTGCTAGTTTCAGTACAGGACTGAGCACTCCTGATGTTTAAGCATTTTAAGCTTCTACAATAGATATATAAAACCTCTGATTTAGATCAAGTATAAAAAACACCTTAAATCCTTTTATTTAATACTTGATCTATTGCAAACCAATGATATAAGTACTCCCCCTGTCTGCCATTTTTTTATGTAATATAATATTAAAATATTATGTATTGCTATACACTAAAAATTGAGGTACAGATGAAAATGTTTAGAGCCAAAAAAGTGGAAAAAATAGTAAGATTAACACCTGTCTTAGCAATATTATTAAGTATACCATGCATAATGTGACTGTGCAATCCTATTTGAATGTACTTATGCTTTAGTGAAATACAGAACTGTTAATTTTCCATATTTCTTGCACCTTTATCTTGCACATTCATTATTTTCAGGTTAAAAGAATAAAGAGAAAAAGTATGCCGAAGAAAGTGTGAAGCTTTAGTACAGATCCTCTGAACTAATTAAGGTTTAGGAGATAGAATTAGATGTCTTGTAAATGTCCCCAGAAATAAAATAACTCATCCACATTTCTCTTTCATTCACTAATCCTCTTTACAAAGTGTTTTTTGCTACACAACTCAAAATCTCTAACTCCAAAAATTAGAGGCAGAAAAATGTGGGGAAAGCAGGAATAGGTAACATAGAAACACAGACATGTTGTAGAGAGTTATTTAAAAGATTTTGCTTCAAACATTTCACATTATTTACTCTTTTCCTTGGAAAGCTTTCATAGCTTCTTTGACTCAGAAGTACATAATTTCTTTTGTATACACACAGTGGTTTGTAATGCTGAAAAACCTTTCTTTAACTGTTCCCATAGTAACCAAAACCATTCTATTATACGTATTTAATTGTTGCCTTTCCAAGTATAATCTATTATTGTAGCTGGAGTCAGCATGTTCTGTTGCCATCTAAATTATGGGTTCCCTGAAGTCCATCAGACAATCATTATAAATTCAAGCTCTCTTTCAATAATTCAGAATTTAAAGCATTTAGCATATCCTATTATGTTGTATCACATTAGAAAAAAAAAAAAAACCACACCACCCACATACAACCACCACATCAGGAATAAGTATGCAGAGAACACAAAGCTGGAAGCAATAAATATTATTTTGAACAGGTGAATTTTAGCCATTTCAACTTTAAACATGAGGATAAACAAGCCTTGCTAGAGCTCATACCAAAATTCCCTACCTCAATGGAGATATGTCTCCTTTCTGAACTATGGCTCAACTTTGTGATTCATTTTTCTGGGAGAATAAATGAAGAATGATGGTTTACCTTTTTAACCTTTCTTAAATAAACTAAACTGGTTCGTATCAGCATTATATTGATTCTCTGAATTTTAATGGCAGTGTGAAATTTAAACTGCAGCACAGTTAAAAGAGTAGAGAACTTGAAAACAATTACAAATAGTATTTATTATTACACATCATAATTGCATTACTCCATTTCTAGTCCATTTGATATTAAACTAAAATGTATTTTGTATGCTATTTTTAAGTATATTTGCTCCCATAACACCAGAACAGGATTTAGGAAGTAATATGGTAATCCTACTTCTAAAAACTTGTGCTTTCTCACTGACCCATAAATGCTATTTACTAGGTCCTCCATTAGTTATCCCAAATAGAGTGCACTGTTCCTTGGACAAGAAAATGAGGAGGGTTTTATTTAGCTTTGGAGGTACACGGCATGTTTTAGAGTACCACGTAAGACACTTTGTCAAAACTGACAATAAAACAATCAATATAGTGATGTTTACCTAGACCGTATCTCTGAAAATATTTACCTGGGACATTTAAATGTTTCCAGTCACAAATATCAATCACTTCTATTTATTCAGGTCTAGATAAGGAATAAAAAGCTAAGATTATAACATTAGATGAAGATTACAATAGGATTACAAAAGTAAGTAACTGGTGAGTGATCCCTCCCTGTCCTTGTCTCAACCCATGAGCCCTTCCTTACATTTTCTCCTCCCTGTCCCACCTGGGAAAGAATTGGCTGTATGGTGTTCAGTTGCTGCTGGGCCTAAACCAGGACAGTGGTTCTCGTAACATTTATTCCAGGTTCTTCTGTGGCTTTGATTTGAGGTCTCTGACACCTCTACACCTACTACTGCCAGGAGAGATGAGTCCTTTTCAAATTGATTATCTTCCCAACTTGGTCACATAATAAAATTGTATATAAAGACGTATATTATACAAAAGGAAATAATAAAAAGATAATTGCAAGTGGGACTGGAATACTCCTGACAAAAAACAATATTAAAAAGTTTGAATAAAGGGCTGGGGGTGGAAGAATAGGTGAGTACAACAGTTAGATGAACTTTACCATACCTTTATGTGAATACCCTATAGGCTTTCTGTATAAATAGTTTTACCAAGACTACAGGTTATAAGCATGACTGATTAACATGAGAAAGTTTACGTCAAAGCTACCCCATTGTTTCCCCTGCCTCTGCTTCACTTCATTTTTCCCCAATAACTTGCTCCCAGTAATCTCTTATCCACATTTCTCTCCTCATACTTGTGTTGCTCATCTCAGGAATCCTATGTTATACTTCGATGTGTATGTATATGCTTCTGAAAAAGCCACCTCAGAGTTATGATGCAAACACTGGCATCTTTCCCTGCTTCTCTTTTCTAGAGACATTCATTAAAGCTGTACACAAGCTGATGTTGTGGGCCTCTGTGATGGAAGCTCTAAATCTGGATTATTAATAGATGGATATACTTGTAGTACCTGCTGTTACATATTTAATCAATGTAGCAGCAGCAAATATTTTTCATGTGCAACAAAAGCTACATACAACTCCACTGTGTAATGATAAAGAGAGGATTAAAAGCAAAACAATTTGTAATCAAAACAATTGGGAGTTAAACCCTACCACAAAGACCTAGTAAGTAAACTTGATGCAGGAAGCACATGAGATACTTAGTGGTATGGCACAGAAACACAGAAAATGTTATTCTCTCACAAACATAGTGAACTTTTTTACATGGTGGCTACTATGGCTACTACTGATAAAAAGCAGCTCGGGCTGTCCATCTCCTTTGTAAAGCAGAGTTGAACTCTGTTCCTGGAGCGCAGGAGGAAGAACTTTTATTTGTACTTGTTCCATAACTGTACGGACAATTTTTGCAGCATTCAACTACTTTAAATTCACTGTTGCTAGGTACAATATTTTGTCTTTATTGCTTAACCTTATTGCAATATAATTGCAAATTTATGTCTCAATCCAACTGCACCAACGCTGCATGTGTCCTAGTGTGTTGATGCAGTGTCCTTTCCGTTTCATCTCCTCTGCTTCCTACCTCCCCATTTCCCAGCTTGATTTTCTTTTATGCTATAGGTGTATTATACCTCCCCTACGGTGGGCGACACAGCGGTAGTACCACTTCACCTTTTTAGTTATATACTTATATCTCTGCTACCAGTAAATCACAGTCTACACAATACTCAGTGTAAACACAGACTTAGATTGATTATTAAAAACCCTGCTCCAGGGCTATTCGTAAGTAGATTAAAAATGTACATACAAGAGTTAAGAGGGATATTGTCTCACTATCTTTGTTATCTCCATGAAAAAAAATAAGAAGAACAAAACAACCTGGAGGTGGGGGTAAGGAGATTGATCTTAAAATTATTTCTGTCCTTTCTCTAATTTTCTTTTTTACTCTGCAAAACAAAGCAAATCTTGTTCTTAAATATACTAATATTTAGATTACGCATTCTTCTGTGGAATCTCACCCCATATTATTTTTGCAAAATAAAAAGTGAATCCCCACTGATGGTATGCAAAACATCGCATTTAGGTATCTATATTTTTTCACTTCATTCCCTCTAGGATGCAGGTAATATCTCAAATTGAAGCTCTATGAAGCACTTTCTATCAGTACGCTGATTGAACCTCATTTGCTCTAGCGGTATTTCTATTTAAGACAAAATATGACTCAGGGCAGTATATTTTCTAAAAAAATTTAATTCAGCCACTGCAACAGATGATGGTTTATAGGAATGTTCTGCAAAACACATCGTTTAGAAAACCCCTCAATAAAACCAGGAACAGCACCATCACAACACTTGTTTTGCACTGATCAGATTCAAAAGAATATCTGATATTTCCACTGGAAGCATAGAATGAGCTATGAAACAGCACAGCCTATTCCAACAGCTATACCATGCAATCATAAATGTAAATCTACCTAGCTTTTCCCTGACATCCCTCCTTTCCCTCACCTTCCAGTGACAATAAGAAATTACATTTTTACTATGCTTCTGAGATATTATTAAATTACTGTGAAAGTGAAACAAATACATCTTCGCTGTGTATTTGATCTGTTTTTACTAGATTTGATCTACAATGCATTTGTCTAACAAAATTAAGTACTTCCTGATCCTAGCATTGCATGTACATTTCCTTCACATTTGTTTTCCATTTTATGATGCTTTAATTGTTCACAAGTAATAACATAGTTGATTAATTCTTATGTTTGAGCTGCAGTTATGCTTTGAAAGCTAATATGTAAGAATGGGGATTGTACCTCAATAAAAACAACACAGACTTCTAAATTACAAAACAAATTATCCCCTGGTCTCTTGTTCCCTGGCATCACCGCCCCCCACATCTTTAACATTCAGAGAATGCTACTTCAAACTGATATTTCTGCTGCACAAAAGTATGGACCCAAACCTGCCTTAATTTCCTTCTCATATGATAAAATACAATCACTAGCTGCGGCTCAAGCAGAACTTTAATTACAGTTTTGCAACAGATGATGCTTTTACATACCAGAAAGTGTAATTCTGGTTCTGGACTGGTTACCTAAGACTAAGCACTTCCAGTTGATTTAGTGCAATCCTGAGTCAAAGAAGACAAGTTTAACAAATATTTTTGCCCAATTTTACAGCAATATAAGTTCTGTATCATTTCAATATTTTGGACATACTAGTTACAAAAAAAAAAAAGTGGCATCAGCTGGTACTTCTCTCTTTCTCCCCATTTGAATTTAATGGGTTCTCCCAAAGCTCTCGCTTTTGCACTTGAAAAGCATGTTCCTTTGGTGAAGTCTCACTGCGACTGTAAATTCTTATTAGGCAAAACTGAGCATTGAGGTTAACCATGGAATTTAACATTGCCTTCCCAATTGCTGCAGTATGCTATAAGAATTGATCACTGAAACACAGATTTAACAACCACTAGACAACCTAAGTGCATATGAACTAAATTTATATTTAGACCAAAATATAAATGTGTTCTCTGCAATGAGTGAAAAGACCACAGCACTTGTTTTGAGGTTTCATTGTGCTGCCTCAAAATCAAGTTCCCTCTTACTTGACTAAGTACCTGTTAAGTAAAAACTTCCTATCTCCTTTAGTACATGAAGCTGAGGGAGTAATGATGCTTGTTCTGAGTGTCTATGTCAGACATGATTTTATGCTGGATAAAAATAAAATCTTTTTTCCACAAAAACCCTTTTTGTGTTTCCTTTTTAAATCCCAAGTAAACCACTGAGTGATTTTCCACATGCCCAACCATAACCGCAGCTCAGAAAGACATTATGTCTGACTGGTTTTGTAGAGTCATCCCAGCAGACGACGTGTGTGCTCTACAGAGCTTAGACAGCTGCCAAGTAGGATACCAGAAGACACCACAACTTTATTAGAATAACAAATCCTGTGACTAATGCTACAATTTAGAACAGCAACTCTTCAGATGTGGATCTCTAGATAAAATAATTGCTGTTCAATTCCTTAAGCCTGTACCAGTGGCTCAGCTTCCTAGAACATCTCAACTATCTCTGCCTGCATTGCCTACAGCAACCATCCTTTTCAAGGAACCAGTAAGATTTTATTTACTTCAACTACATCTCGTTTTAGACTTGCTCAACAGTTAAGGAGTCTTGACATATATGCAATCATACCAATTTGGACCCTTCACTTCAAGACAGACATTGGGATGCTGGAGGATGTCTGGAAAAGGGAAATAAAGCTGAAGGGTCTAGAGCACAAGCCTATATAGACTGGCTGAGGGAGCTGGGGTTGTTTATCTTGGAAAAGAGGAACCTCAGGGGAGACCTTATTGCTCTCTACAGCTACCTGAAAGGACGCTGCAGAGAGGTGGGGGTTGGTCTTTGCGCCCAAGCGACAGGACAAAATTAAATGGCTGCAAGTTGCGCCAGGCTGGTTTAGATTGGATATGAGAAAAAGCACTGGGACAGGCTGCTCAGGGTGGTGGTTTAGTCACCATCCCTGGAGGTACTTAAGAGACATGTGAGAGGTGCTTAGGGACATGGTTTAGTGGTGGTATTAGTAGTGTTAAGTTAATGGCTGGAGTTTATGATCTTAAAGGTCTTTTCCAACCTAAAAGATTCTATGATTGCAGCACACAAATATCTCAGCACAAAATTCAAATTCAAAAAAAATATCCTATCTAGTCATAACTACGGCTTACGGCTCATTGCTCTAATTACAATGAAAAGAATATTTTGCAATGATTACTCAAAGCCATTAGCTTAGAAGAGTTTTTGGTTGCTGAGTGTTAGTCTCCCACTCTGGGATTCAGCTGATATTGGTGGTCTGACTCATACTTCTCAGTAATTTACATAAAGCAGAGACTTCTAGACACTGCAGTACACACAAGATAACATTTCCATTCTTGAACCAAGTGTATCTTAAGCACCTGCCTTTATGTATCTAGCTGGATGACAACTGGCATCTTTTCAACTAACATCTCTAATTACTGCAATATTACTTATCTTGATGTATTTCCTTTTGGCAAATTTCTGGACATGAAGGACAAGTAAATCAGTTCACTAACACTCCCACTCTGGCAGATATGGGAATGCATAGATTTTAAATTAATCTAGTAATAAAAAAAATAGTCTCAGGTCTGATACATGAATC
This sequence comes from Eurypyga helias, assembly GCF_000690775.1. Lineage (NCBI taxonomy): Eukaryota > Metazoa > Chordata > Aves > Eurypygiformes > Eurypygidae > Eurypyga > Eurypyga helias. The sequence continues at coordinate 8,905 of NW_010237810.1, forward strand.
TTACTCTGAAGGACATTTTTATTAGAGCTATGGCCAAAACCATAATGACATTATGGTATCATAACAGTATGTAAGTTTAGGTATGTGAATGGTACAAATAATTGTTTCTCCAGGCTAAATCAGTGCCATTTTCTAAATTTAACATTGGTGACAATGTTTTTATTATAATGACTTCAGGTACAGTTAAGAAAATTTAGTTGTCGATGTTGTTATGTTGTCTATTGCTTGCTGCTGAAGCAGGGGATATTTGTATTCCAGATTATTATAATTGCACTGTCTTTAGTTTGTACGGGCCAGTGCTTTAAGTCAGCTTTGGTCATACTCTCTGTCAATGTAAATTACAGTAACTATTTTGACTTCAAAAGTTCTACATGGATTTCACCATTTGGAGCTCAGCCACATCACTTTTCAGCAAAGCTGCATTATCCCTACATATTTTAATTTTCTTTTATTAATAAAGATTAGCTACACAATGATAAAATGCACTAGTCTTATTTTGAAATTACAACAATTACCTCAACTTAAGAATGCCATAATGCTCTTCATCCTCCACATATAATTCAAAGTGACCTCATCAAGCACCTTGCTTAACATTCCATCTCCATTTTTTCATTAAACACTATTAAATTCAGTCACATCAGTTATACTTTAAGGGCAGTGATTGAAACACTTATGGGCAATTGCCCATTAGAAATGAAGTCTCTTCTCAGAGGGAAGAGGAAGCTTTCCAAACAATGACCATATCTGCAATGGATTGGAGTTTTCTTGAAAGGGCTATAGATAACAACTACATAACACCTTTCCTCCATAGGACAATTGCCATCACTCCTCTGCTTCCTGTATTATTGTGGTGATTTAGGCCCAATCAGCAACCACCATGTGGCCACTCGCTCATTCCTTTCCCTGGTGGGATGGGGAGGAGAAAATATAAGGAAAGGCTCATTGGTCGAGACAAGGACAAGGAGGGAACACTCACCAACTATGGCCATGGGAAAACAGACAGACATGTGGAAGAAAAAACGATTGAATTTGTTACTTATCAAATCAGAGTAGGATAATGAGAGATTAAAACTAAATGTTTAAACACCTTCCCCAACACCTCCCTTCTTCCTGGGTGCACCTTTACTCCCCTATTCTCTACCTCCTCCTAACCAGTGGCACAGGGGGACTGGAAATGAACGGGTGCTGCAGTCAGTTCATCACACATTTTCTCTGCTGCTCCTCCAGGGACTCTCTACCACGGGAGAGAGTCCTCCATGAACTTCTCTAATACAAGTCCTTCCCATGGGCTGCATTTCTCCACTAACTACTCCAGCGTGGGTCTCTTCCGTGGGGTGCGGAAGTCCTTCAGGACCTCTGTTCACTAGCGTCTAAATAAATCAAACATCTTACTGTACTTTAGAAATTACCTTCCCAAACACATCTACTGCAATTTCCAGCCTTTACAGCTGGCCTGACACTCAAAATGTAAGTTATGCTCCACACCAGTAATACCTGCACTATCCTGTCCATTGAGAGAAAGACAGCACTCATGACTAGTTTCCACAGGCGTGAGAAGGAGACAGCACAACAAAATTTGCGATCATGTGAGACGCATTAACGTGTTTTACCCATCCTTAAATCTACACAGAAAAAGAGCCACACACCTACCAGCAAAGGACTATATAGCTGGGTGGCTGCAGGATCCTGCAAGGAGCACAAGGAGCATGGAGGAGGGACAGCTGTGCTCCTCAGGGCTGCCGGGAGTGAACGTGGTGCAATGAAGCAGAGGAAGCAGCCTGCGGACAGGTGGGACCTGGACCTACGCATGTATGCCCCACCTTTGTATGCCCCAAGAACACATCTGTACCTTGCAGAAATGTATTGGGATTCCCACTTGTCCAGGAGTGATTTTAATGGAGCATTTGACCACTGAGAGCATAAGCATTTTGCATATATTCACTCAATTTCAAAATACCTGCTTTAAAGAAATGGGTATAAATTCTATTTCCTACCTCTTACCTATCACTAACATGTTATGGTGGAAAGTAATTCAGCTGATGTGTCTTGTCTTGTTTCTCAGCTGAGCTGGAACCACAGTTTTCAAACCAATGTCATTCCAGAGCAATACTAGGCACCCCTATACTCTCCGTATTACCCTAAGAACGACACATGCTTTTGTAGTGCAATGTCCAAATTATCCAGGAAACTGAAACAGTTCAATCATCTTTTATCAGGTTGTCCAAATGAGTCTGAAAAGCATTCATTTTTCATATTACCGAAACATGCCTTATTGAATGAACAGTCAAAGCAGACACAAATCTTTCAGAGAGGTAGCACCACCTGACAACCTGATGGCATGGGAGGCCACACTTCATGTCACCACTAAGGAGCACCAAAAATTACAGAGGTAAAACAACAACGCTGTCTCACGGGGTGGGGGGGGGAAGAAAAAAAAAGTATTCCAGGAGAGTTATCAAAATACTATAAAAAATTAGAAAGAGTGAGAGAAAAAGAAATAAAATCTGCAATTGAAATAAGAGAAGAATAACATATAATCCACTTGATTTGAGCTCTTTTTGAAGGTAATTAGGCAAGGCTGCAAGAATCAAAAAGGATTGTCAGTGTCTTCACATGCAACAATTACTTTCTTATAACTTGAAGATCTTGGAGAGAAAGAAAGCTCCTAAATTTTGGAATATACTTACTGCAGCTAGTAAATGTAGGGTATGTATGCATCCAAACCTTCCTACATGCCAAACTGAGTATCTGTACTAAACAGTGCAGTACAGAATGGCTTTAAAGCTACAATTCTCTCACCTAACATCCTGTTTCCTATCAGTTCCCTATTCTGAACTGCTGGGTCGTCATATCCAAAGACACCAATCAAATGAAGTACATAAGCACCTGTTTAAATTCCATAAATTAAAAATTATGCTCCTGAATTTCACTATACTTTTTTCAAGCACTAGCAGCACATGAATACTCTTCTGCGTGTACGTATAAACAGAACACAGCAGCAAAACACTGTCTGCTCAGACACACATGTGTCTGAGAAACTTCTTTTCAAATACTGACCCTCGTAGTGTAAGCTTCCAGCTGACAGTTTGGCCGCAGAAGCTGAAGCTAAGTTGTTTCAAAGCATAACATCCAGTTCTCTGGGCCATGTCTCCTTTCCCATAGTCCCTTCTAAAAACTTTAAATGGAAAGGAGGACTCCTCATGTCATTGCTCTGTCCTGGCTGCTGATTTATTTACATTTGAATTCAGATAGAAGGACTAAAATTAGGACTATGCAAACTGAATACACAGTTCAAAATGCTGAAGTTGTTTTAGCATCTGCACACCTTCAAGAGCAACTGACTGATTTAATCACTGCAGCAACACAAAGAGGCCTTGATATCTTGAACTGTTAAGGCAGCATGAGGATTTTAGGTCTTGCATTTCCACAAAATATAACAAAGCTTATGCAACATCCTAGACAAAGTGAAGGGCCCAGAGGACGAATTAAGGTAGAGCTCACATTTCTTGGTTTTTATCCTGACCTCACGTTGACATTCAGATCAATGGGTTTAAATTGAAAGTGGAGATGTTCAGATTAGATATCAGGAAGAAGTTCTTCCCGCAGAGGGTGGTGAGACACTGGAACAGGTTGCCCAGAGAAGCTGTGGATGGCCCACCCTGGCTGTCTTCAAGGCCAGGCTGGATGGGGGTTTGAGCAACCTGTTCTAGTGGAAGGTGTCCCTGCCCATGGCAGGGGGGTTGGAACGAGATGATCTTCAAGGTACCTTCCAATCCAAACCATTCTATGATTCTATGATCAGTATTTCTTTGCATCACAGTCTCTTGTGGAGTGGAAGGACAAAAGCCACAAAGGGGTGCTCTTGCTCTTGCCAGCTGAGCACCGAAAGCATGCCTTGCCAAATGCAGAAAACAAGGTCTTGTGCACTGTTCTCCTCATGAAAACCAGAGGAAATCCCCCATTCCAAAATGCATAGTTACAGAAGAGCAGTGAACCCCTTTAGTACACTACCAGTCTTCAAGGCCACACAGAATAATGGGCAAAGCATGTAGCAAGGACTTCAAATTCCTCCTGCAGGTCCTATAGCTTCACCAAAGGGGTTCCTTCATGCTTCTTATGACAGGGATGTCACTCTCAGGCTGCTACAGATAGGATGTTTGTTTGGCCAGAGCTGACTCCGCATATTTTGTGGCTAGCACACTATTCAGCCAAATGCCTCCTTGCTAAATGACTGAGGCAGGGATTTTGCCCTGTGCACAAGCACACAAGAGTTAGGAGTTACCTAGATATCACTAAGGAATTTCTTCCTGATTAAATTATTTGAGCTTCCAATAAATAATACAAGGAGGAAAACTGGCCCTTTTTCCCCTCCATTCCTGACAACATCTAATCACTGACACTTCAAAGAACCATTACAGTCCGCTGCTATCATCTCTGGCACGATTCTTTGCTGCTTAGAATAAAATTACATTAAGCAAATATAGTACATGATTTAAAGCCCCTAAACTGTTTATTTCTAAGACAAAATAACATCATTAGTCAAATATTATACAATTCACATCAAAGGCTTTCTTTTTTTTCCTGCTCAGACTTTCCGCTGCACAGATTCTTGTGTCCTCAAGGTCTTGGATAGAATTCCACTGCAGTTTATTATTTTATTTTATTTTATTTGGAACTGTGTAACATCTTACTATCATTAATATGCATTTTATGTGCTTTGGATTACACATTGCTTCCTTACGTTGTTTTAGAAAGCATTAGTTATCCTAAGCATACTCTGCCCAAGGTCCGGAAGGCAGCAATTTCTCTTGACACCATCTCACTCAATCGCTGGCCACCGCTCAGCCCTCTGTGATATGCACAGTCTGGGGACATACAAGTTAAAACCATTCAGGTACACAAAGATTAAGCATAAAAAAAAAAGCTTCTAGGTTATTTCCCATAGAAGTAATTACGAATACCAATAATTACAATGCACTCGTGCAGATCAGCTCATACATGGACTGCACTCAAGTCAAAGAAATTCAACATCTGCCAAGGGCTTTCTCTTACTTCTTTACATTGCAGTCAGACAACACTACAGTGTTTAGATACAGGATTTGGGATCTGTTTTGCTTCCATTAAAACTGGAAAATTATCTACATGTACAAAGAACATGATGAAATAAGAGAAGTGAAAGGTACATTTTCACTGCCCTACAACAACTTTGAAGGTTTCTACAGTATTTACTGAATTTACATTCTAACAACATGCAAAAGTTTTCCAGCAAAACTTTTCGCTTTCATTACCAATATATTCGTAAGAAATGTTGGTTTAAAGATACTAATACAATAATGATGTTTCACATGAAGAAGTACAAATAAATTTAATCTGTTGAAGCATGAGCTTCTTTTTGAAATTCTTTTTGAAAGAATTCCAGAGCCACAAGTCATATTTTTAGACATGAAAATTGGAAGAGCAGCAGAGGTTAGAGCACATTTCTAAGACCTTTAAGTGCAAGCATGATTTAAGTCTGTGTACTTAGAATATATCATTAGCCAGGTTGTAAAGAAAAAAAAAATTAAAACCCAGACACACCAGAGAGCAGATTAATATACTTTCTAGTACCAATAAGGCAAAGGGAAAAAAAAAAAAAATCTAGGAGGTGGCATCACTCAGCTTTCAAGAACATGCTAAACAGATACGTGAGTTTCCTTCCTTTGCATTCATAAGGAATTATGAAATGCTGAAACTGATTATAGTAGAGGAAAAAGCCAAACAACCAACAGTGCAGACCCACCTTTTAGTGGAGAGAAGGCAAAAATGTACTATGCTGTTTGAACTAACCACAAAACTTATTCTGGATTTCAGCACATTATTCCCGTAGCATTCAGAGACCCATATGACCAAAATCCTACAATTACATGCTAACAGTATTCCAAACATTAAGTCATTGTAATACCTAAATGATAGGCAATATATCCCTGTTAAATTTTAAAATACAGGTAAACTAGTTTTATAACCAGTTTGATGTCACAGTCAGATACAGACTATGCTATAGATCTATACCAAGATCATATCATCTCATCTACCCTAATCTAATCTACTAGTTGTGTTTTGGGGTTTTGTTTGGTTGGGGGTTATTAAGGAAGGATGTTTTCATTTTCTTACAGTAATAGGCATGCAAACTAGGAGCTTACATACAAGTTCAAATTAAATTTGTATATAAACAGAGAAACAGAAAACTAAACATGAAACATGAATGGTGAGGAACAATAATGACCTCATGCTATCCACTGTCATGTTTTTAATTACCTTCCTCACTCTAATATGCACAGACCCAAAGTCTATGTTGTGATAAGCATTACTGTTATGTTTTCTTTCATTTCCTGAAAAAAGTTCTTTTCATTCTCCTAGGACGTAACTGTTAAGAAAACAAACATCCTGTCTGGTATCACAAGACAGATGCTACTACACATGCTGTGGTTATGATTCTCATTTAATGCAAGATATCAAAATACAGTCTATTCAATTAAATAGAACCTCCATGGAAAACCACTACCACAACTCTGAAGACGCCATCATATCTCGTATCACAGCAGTAAAATAGTCACTGAAACACACTGAAATATATCAGATAAGCAGAGAATTTAGGAATTATGTTCTTTCCAAAAATCTAATACTGACTGGAAAAAAACTGTACAAGAAAGAAAGGCCCATTTAAACAAAATAATAGTCTTATTAAGCCTTTTAAAAAGTCAGTTTCTCAGAGTATAAATGCCCATTCCCCTCTATATAAATTATTACCAAAAGCCTTGGTAAAAAAGTTGGCTCACAAACAGAAGAAACAGCCTAGACTAAGGCCAATTTCTGCTTTTGGAAACATCTGTGTAACCCCTGATGAAAGAAAGGAGGTGTATATGCATGTCCACAAGTAAGCGGCCTGATGTTTAAACTGCACTTGTAAAAGATCATGTTTTTTAAATAACTCACTGTTTAGACACATCAGGCATTACTGTCTGTTCCTTTTTTCTTGTATCCACTGTCGGGTCTACAGGGCTAAGTACTACAGCAGCACATGAGACTATCGACTGGTATGAGTCTTCCCGGCAAACTGCAAAGATAAAAAAATCTCAGCGTTAAAGAATGAACTCAGTTTGTATTTTAAATTCTTAAAGAAAAAATAAAACAAGTCATAGTGTGATAAACAAAAAAAAAAAAAAAATTATTAATCAGACTTCACTGTGGTCACCCACAACAAAAAAGTCATTGTTTTACACATTTCCTAAAGTGTTTGCTTGGTATTTTATTTTGCCATAAACTGATACTCCATCACGATTCACAAAGTTTTACCTAGCACAAGAACTGATGCCAGTTTGCTGTAGCTCATGGGTGGGTCCAAGTCCTAAAAGGACTCATATTTTCATAAATGACATCAGAATATGATGCACTTTTTCCTTTTTCACCACAAACTTAAAGCAAAAGTGGAAATTACAGATGGTTTTCAGACACACCTCCCATCTTCAAACATTTCAGACTTTGTAAGAAAACAGGTTTGAGAAGAACTGACTAGTGATTTTTTTGTCTTCAACCGTTACGTCTCACTTTAATCCAAAAGGCCAAATCCAAATGGTCTAGAAGTAATATCTGATATATTGATTTATGCTTTCCATTAATACAAATTATCTTATGTATTACTGTTTTGAATGACATGACTTTGACAATATCATGTATTTCAGCTGAGAATCTGGCTCAATTAGCACTGAAAAATGAATACCAAAAATGAATACCCTGACCTCAAACAGCCATATTTGTTATAAGTTATACATATTCTAAATCCTAAATTGCAAGTGTGACTAGCAATTTAGCACTTAAGCAGTCACCAGACACTGCTACTTATTCTGAAGGTATACATTTCTTTCATAGCCAAGGTGTACCTTTGTTAGCAAAACAAAAGCTGGAATTAAGAGCTAGTTGTAACCAAACAAAGCACAAACATTTCTTATATATTTATGGTACTATTAGATATCATATATAAACAAGAAGAAATGTGGTCACCTATCTTTTAAGCAGAAAGTCACTGTGTTTTATATGTATAACATACAGAACTATGCGATATGTGTACACATGCTTATACATATTCAATAACATAGGCTGTAAACCAAGGATGACCACCACAAATTCTCAGCATTTTAAAGCCAGAAAGAATCTATTCTGCAAGTTCATACGTTTATGCGAAGTTGTGACAGCTGGAAAGATTGAACTATGTGGTTCAGTTATCAGTGGAAACTACCTTCCATCCTTCTTATTGCCTGCAGATAACATACCTTTTGCATACCCTATGCTCCACTTACAAGAGGAGTAAAACTTCATCCATGTTGCCTTGGCTGGGTCAAGAAAAACTAACTGTAGTGTTTTACCCTGAGTGTTCCCATTACATCCAGCACTAATTCAGCACACGTTGAGATATACTGTATGCCCAACGAACACCATGGAGTGATAACTGGTGTTCTAAGGCAGCTAGAAAATAGATTTTATAGAACAAGTCAGAACAGGGTTGTGTATTTCTATAAAGGTTGGGAAAGTGCAAATGTCTTTCTGTTTTCCGAGCAATTCTGATCCATTCAGCAAGAGAACAAATGGCCAGAACACTGGCAGACTCTGACAGGAAGAAAATCTATTTGTAGAGTATGTATAATTATGTTTAATGCATTTGATGTTCTCCAGCATTGTTTATGCTTGTATTTTTAAATATTAATGTGAACATTGTTCTGTGTGGCTAAGGCATATAAGATGACCAGTACTACTAAAACCTCATCTTCATTTTCTTTGAAAACAGCACTACTCAAATCTTTGTCACTATCACAGACACCCATGTTCAAAACATGGTCATAACCAAAGGGAGCTTGCTATATTGCTAACCGATATGCAAGTAGAATATACATTGTAGGTTCACGCATAACAAATTAAGAAGCAAAAACTATTGAACTAGAAAGACTACATAAGAAAAAAATAATTTTACGTGGCTTTTACCCTACTATGTTATGTGCAGCCACCTACTAACAAGGTCCTACTTGGTAGGCACCAAGGAATGTACAAAGTAGTATCTTCTCATTACAACCAGTGACTGAGTATGTGTTAATAAGAACATTTATGTCTGTCGATTCCTGATTTACATTCAAAGAATTGTAAAAATAAGAGTTTGTCAAAGTGTGATAGGGATATTCAGTACCTGAATTTTAAGCTGTTAAAAAAGGGAGATTAAAGGATGAAGCAAATGTGTATTTTTTCTTTAAAAGACCTGTGGTACCACTTGAATATCTAGTTATTACTTCAGAATTTTTAAAACGTCTGGTGGCTATGAAAGCATCATAGAGTAGGACTTTACTTGTATCAGCCACTGTCTATCAGGACAGTAACAAGAAAAGATAAAATAGGAAATCGCAAGTAACAAAGAAGACACTGCCAGTCTCCTACCCTCGACAGAAATTTCAAGAATGAATAAAACTGTGAAATCACTTTTGTTTAATAATAATGCTATACAGGAGTTGTCTAATTCCCTAATTTATACCTGGAGACAAACCCAGTGGTCATCCAGTGATCTGAGCTCACAAAATTTATTATCCTCCCATTCTAGAATGTGATACACTTTGGTCTGCCTTTTGGAAACCACTACAATCCCTCCTTTTTCTCTCAAGTCTCTGTGTGCACAGTCATAAGTCATTATAGGACAGTATAATTAACTAAAATGTCATGAAATAGAGACAGCACAGCAGCAAGTGATTTTCACCTACTGGAGTGTATTCTTGTATTATCTCTTCATAACTTGCATTAAAAAAAATGAGAATGTACTTGAACGCAAACCCTCAGCTACAGCACTGCTGCGGATGGGCACTATTTTACTTAAGGAGACTGTTTCCATTTACACTTCAAACTTTTAAGTGTAGCTTCTTTTCTACATCTTCAATTTTTATGTACAAGTGACTTACATTACACCCAAAAAAGCCCATTAGTGATGTCCATATATCATACTCTTCATGAATACAAATCTCTTAGATCCTCAAAATATTACAAACTTCAGAATACCAAGCAATTACACTAGGGGATTACCCCTTTTAGCCATAAAACTTTTCATGTGTCCAAGTTGCACTTTAACAGCCAGCAAGAACTTGGGCTGGATGAACTACTCTGCTCATCCAGCCCCTACATCAACAGCTTGTCTATGAGAAGCTTATGGGAGACAGTGTGGAAAGCTTTACTGAAGCTATGGGACAAAATATCCACTGCTCCAATAAAGAAACCAATAAAGAACATTTTCCCATCTATCTGCTACACTTTTACAATGGCACACAAACATTAAGTACATGCTGTAGGAAGAGGTTCATTATCATAGTTGCTGTTGCATATCTCCAGAACTGTAGAAAAAAACTGTACAATACTTTAATGATGCATACAGTTTGGTTTTTTCCATTTCCAAGTGTTTTAAAAGTACCCCATATATTTATGACTAGGAGTGCTGACTTCAATTTACCCTAGTTGGTTTAAGTAATCCCAGAACATCATTCACTATCAAAACAGATTTCTATGTCTGGAGGGAGAAGAAGGAAAAAAAAAAAAACCAAAAAAAACCCACAAACCCACACCTTTTATTTCTTTTCTGTTTCTTTCAAGAACAATGAGAATGATTAATTAAACAGTTTTCTTCTACTTTGAACCAACCAGTGAAAAATTTTTAAATCCCTAAATAGTAGGACAGTAGGAAGCCTTCAACAGCTACTGAATACAATGTATCTCTCTGGAGGCTAAAAAGATTTTTAAGCTCTAGGGGTGTCATTTACAGCATGTATTTCAAACACTGTTAATTGTACACATTTTCCCCCTTCTTTTCTTCTTTTCTTTTCTTAATAGAGGAGAGAGAAAATATGGTTATCACCACTCACTATTGGAAGAAGTCTCTCTTGACACAAGATTCAAGTGATGCTTAGATGAAATTAGCAGCCAGTACTACCCTGACTGGAAAAAACAGAAGGAAAACGTTCATATGCACTGCGCAATGAAGCATAAGGGACTCATGACACTGGGAGACAAAACTAGTGAAGTATTTCTGCATTTAAAAAAGCTGAGCACTTACGCTGACAATTCAAAGTATTTACACTTGTGTCTGTAAAGTTTAAAACAATCAGTTCTCGTCGTTTAACAGACAGTTCGAAACTACTGCTGTTTTATACCAAAAAAAATTCTGCTTTGGTAAAATCCTAGGCAACCAGCCAGGAGCATGGAAGGTGCTAAACACTTTCCCTTGAAATATCTCTCAACTGCCACTGTAGGAAACAGGGGACTGAAACATGGGGGAGCAGTATCTGGATCCCAAGTATCCAATCGCACATTCCCTTTATTACTGAAGGCCAGAATATATGTTTTAATTAGTCCAGAGCATCAATTCCCAGTGCAGGCATTTACATTTTGGCACAGCGTTTCCTAAATGCAGCTCTGCCATCAGGAGGCTCAGGAAATGAGCCGCCCTCCGAAGCACTCTGAACAAAGGACAAGGAAGAGCTGCAAGATAGAAAACCCATAGGGCAGTCCCTTAATTAAAGCAAACACATAAGGATAAAGAACTGTTAACATGTGATACAGAGGTTGTGATGAAAAAAACCAAACCATGACACAAAAAACAACCAAACAAAAAGTAATAGAGGATCTACTGTAAATTTCTTAAGTAGTCTAATCTTGAGGATGAGTGAAGAGCTGAGGGAATAAAAAGGAACATGTAAAACATGTAACTCAAGCAATTTTCCCAGGAAAGGTGCTGACACTAGAAATAGTTTATGAGGATCTTGAAATCTGGTCTAGTAATTCTGGTATCTCCAGTAAGAACTATGATTAACTACCATGCTAATCCCTTCCTCACTGCACAGATATATCCTCTCACATTCTTGGTCCATTCAGTGGGCTCATAAAATAATCACTGTTTAGACCCATGTAAACAGGTTTAAAAGTCATGAAACACTTCAACAACATTAAGTGTATGATTTCAGTTCCATACCCTCCTTCTCTGTCCCAGAAACAAAACAAAAATCTTTTAATACTCTGTTACTAAACCTAAAGCCCAAGGAGACTTGCAGTCGCTTTAAAGCGACACAAAAGGTCAAGGTACTTGAGGCGAAAGATATTTTTGCCCATCTGATATTAAAATGTAAAAAACCCCTAATTTTCTTACTGCTTTATTTTAGATTTGATGATGGTCCTTGGGGGTGGGGGAAGGGGAAGAAAACTAAATGGATCTCTATTTTGTTATTCGTTCAACGGTTATTCTAGGGCCTCTTGTCCCTTAGAAACAGCTACATTTCACAATATTGGCCAAATGAATACTTAAGAGAATGAGACTAGACGCTCACAGTCCCCAAAGGGTTTGCTGTAATAATTCTGCAATAAAACCACAGGCCCAATTCTTAAACACAGCATAGTCACAATCAGAAATTTTGTAATAGCAACAATTACAGGACCATTACAGGCAAATGAATTACTTTCTATCAGGGTCTTATGCTTCCTGGCTCTTTTTTAGTACTCACGAAGGCCGCACACACATTATCTGCTTTGTGCTACCCACACTGGCAGCCAGTGGTGAAGGGTACATAACGCAGTGTTAAGCAGGAGCCAGGGAATTTTTCTAACACACCAGCAGTTCTGTAGTGATTATCTGCACCCTCACTTCTGTATCCTAAATTCGTTGTTACAAGTCACTGTGATAATATGGTAAAAGCCACATCTGAAATTTGGGCTTACTGACTTATACTCTGTGTATAAGAAACTGAACTGTAATGCCAATGCTTAATGGAATGCTGCTTTTAGTGTTGATACTGAAGGGAAGGGTATGCCCTGGTCACCTAAGGATGATGTGGATATGGTAAGTAATGGAAACACATTCATAAACTAATCACCTAGATAATGACAACACTGGTGGCCTACTTCTCCCACATTTTCTGTTAAGTATCAACAGGAGGACTGTAGTTTGGTCTCAGTCAGAAGGACAAGGTAGCACTTTAACTGCTGAAAAAACTTCTCCAGCATCCTCCCCATCTTAAAATGACTTGCAGAGTTGCTTAGAGGGACTGTGTCTGTATTTACTAATCCCTCAAGGATTTTATGAATTTGTTCAGTTACTTCTGCACTTGCACAGACTTGTAGCACCCACATTCTGTAGACTGCAAAGGTGATCTATAGGTTATGTGAAGAAAAATTTCTATTAGCCCATTTTAAACTTGCGACCAACCAGACTCTCACAGGTTTAGTACTGGAAGCGACAATGCACAATTCCCCCTTCACTTCCCACCCAGGATTTTACAGATTTCTTTTGGATGCGTTGCCAGTCATCTCTCCTATAGGCCACAGAATCTGCGTTTGTTCCTGTACAAAACCTGCTCCACATCTTTGGCCACCCTGATAACCAATCCATGAAATATCACTCCTTATTGCAGTTCCTGCAATGATGGATCACTGCAGCAACCCCAGGAGAAACTATAACAGCATTCATGGAAAATTAAGTAGGTTAGTGTTTCAGCTGTAACTATGGTACACCGCAAGCGTTCCAAGTATATCATAGAATGGTTAGGGTTGGA
>NW_010237811.1:0-7398 GCF_000690775.1 Eurypyga helias
CGTGGGAAGCAAAGGAGTGAACTGCCCAAATCAGCATGAGAAAGAAACACCAAGGTCAGGCAATAAGCGTATGGACAGCTGATGGCCTTGCCTAGAATATTCACATGTTGCAACCCTGCTGGAAAATTACCAGAAGGAACTGTGCAGGAAGGAAACCGGGTATAAATAGAAGTGTTTGTGTGAATAAAGGGTCTCAGTCAGCATCTGCACTGATCTGAGTCCGTGCCTCAATATGCCACAGACTGGTTGCATTAATTTAGTAGAGTAGTTCCCCTTGCAGTAACTGCAGCCAGTCCTGACTGTCTCAAGGTGGTGTTGGTCAGGTTGTTGCAATGTGGGCACAGAAACTCTACAGGGCAGACTTTCCTCTGTCACAGTAAGAGATGGCGGAATCCTTCCAAAATGTTTGTATCTCCTACTGATGCATTTCTTACCCTGGCTTAAACCTTGATATTGAAATTAATCATGTTCTGTTGCACTGAGCTCCACTGTCTAACTGTGTGACAGTTAAAAAATATGGCTTTTATGGATTTTGAATGTCCTGCTCCTCCTGGGGCATGGTTCCCCTTGTGACATTGTGACATGTCCCCTGCACCACCCACACTGGGTGCTGCCATCAGCCTGTTCCTTCTCACCGCCCATCCCCTTGAGCTGCAGCCTGCCCCACCACCCTCCATGGTCCGGCCCCTCCGGGCGCAAGATGGGGAGGGATGCCACTGCCTGCCTGAGTGCGTCATTGCCTTGGCACCATTCCATGTCAGCACGGTGCCGTGGTGGCCGGGCCTCGGCCCACACTGCAGGTCCAGGGCCTTTGTCCTGGTGCTGGCTGGCTGTGCCTGTGGCCCACAGGTCCTCTTGGCTCCCTCGTTGTGTTGCCCAGCAGCCGGGCTCTGCAGGCAGATGGGCTGCCCTCACCTCTCCTCCAAGCCCCAGGGCCTGTGGCGCTGGCCTGCTTTTCGCGGAGTAGAGAGCTTTGATTACCACGCTGTTAATTGCACAGAATGAGGCAACTCCAGCTGACCCAGTGTCCTACTTCCCCTGCTCATTGTTCCTTCCGCTCGCTCTTACAGCCTTTCTCAAGGGAGTCTTTGTTGCTGGCAAATTAAACATTTCGGAAAGTGTCTCAGTGTAGTCCTGTGCACAATGCGGTGGGATGGCTCCATGCTGCCTCACCAGGCTATTGCAAACCCCTATGCTGGCATTTTCTGTGACTTTCCCACTGGGAAGTAGTTGCATGTCCCCACGAGGATGCATTTAAAACTTTCCTGAGCTTTCTGTGGGTTTCTATCCCACACATACTACAGTCTCACTGACCTGTTTCCATGCCGTTTCTCAAAACCTTCATGTATGTCACATAAGGACAACCCAAGCTGGGTGGCACAGCAACCAGGCACTGCCTGTGTGCTATTGTCTCGTCCCGCTCAGTGGGTGATGAGGGAGGTGAATCTTTATAATCCACCAAAAAGGCAATCCCTACATGGCAGGGCCACCGGAGCCATGACAATGACTCAGAGGAACAATATAAAACAATTTATTAGTTTTCTAACAACAGTCAATAAGTGTTACGGATAAAGGTGTTTTGGCAAAGGTATTACTGATTTTTATAATTATTTGAAGGAATGTCTATCATGAGAAAAAAAGAAACTGAGTAAAAGAAAACTGAGGGGAAATAGGAAAGAGGAGAGGGGGGAGAGAGAGAAAGAATGGAGAGATTTCACCACCCTTGGGTCCGGCATTGTTACCTTGAGTCAGAGTCCTTGATCTGTAGGTGGTGGGTTGACAAAGGTGAACGTGCACACTCACCTTTTTATAATCTAGTCCATGCTGGGCCACGGGGGTGGCAACTTTCTTGAATAAGTTCAGGTGTTAATTTGGTGTTGATTCAGTCCTCTTGGAGGCACTGGGAGCAGAAGCAGGGACTGTGGTGTCCCTGCACAGCAGGGGTTCGCCCCTCCCTGCCCTGTGACAAATCCCCTCAGCGGATTAGCCTGTCCCAGCACATACCAAACTGATGTTCCTCAGCCATGAAATGAAGAAATTTGACTAAACACCAGTTTCATACTGTTAAGCAGGTATTCTTTATTGCAGCACTGGGGATGCTCCACCATAATTGCTCCACTAGCTTGGCACAATCACACCGCTTATATGTCCATTCATATTACATATTCTCATTAGTGTTCCAGAAATCATTTACTTAGTAACACCTTTTCCTGAGATAATTATATTACCATTACATCAGCTTTTTCTTGATTATCCCACAGTCTTTGCAGCCATCTATTGTCCTTTTGATGGTAACACAGTCACTTCTGGTGGTCATCTGGTGACTGAGTGAGGAAGTAAGGAGTCTTCCACAACATCGGACCCACAACATTGGAAGGATATAGACCAGAAGACTTCTTCTATATCCAGGAAGAAGCTCTTCACAGAGAGGGTGGCGAGGCACTGGAACAGGTTGCCCCGAGAAGCTGTGGATGCCCCATCCCTGGATGTCTTCAAGGCTAGGCTGGATGAGGCTTTGAGCAACCTGGTCTAGTGGAAGGTGTCCCTGCCCATGGCAGGGGGGTTGGAACTAGATGATCTTTTAAGGTCCCTTCCAACCCAAACCATTCTATGATTCATTACTTGTTAGCATGCTTCTGTAGATAGATGCTTATCAAGATCACAAGTGATTTGGAAGTACAAAGGTTGCAACACTTGCCTATTCGGTTATCTTCTCCTGAACATCTGCTAGACTCTGGTTAGATACTATCTAAACATACTATTTCTAAACAATGTGCTACCGATTAAGGCTAATCCTGAGAGGAATTTCACACTCTACATACAAGATTCAGCAGCTTCCCTTCAAGTGCACACAAGAGGAAGCAGGGACCAACAGCTGCCCTGTCTCCACAGGGCCTTATCTGTCACGCTTCTCCTTTTCTCCCTGGACACTTTCTGGCTTGAGTAGTTGGTAACAAAACAGACCAAGTCCCTTATCAGTTGTTGACAGCCCTGCTGCTCCGGGATGAACAGTGCACCCACCCCAGCGTGGTGCCTGGCACCCCACACACAGCCAGCCCCTAGTCAGCAAAATGGCTGTGCCATGAAATGATGAAGCTGAGAAGAGCTCACTCATGCTCCAGAGCTTGATTTTAGACATGAAGGCACACTTCAGTTGGTTGAAGCGGCTTGAGGGGGGGATGTGTTTGACCATTGAGCACTACCAGGGCTAACCAACATTAGCAGGTGAAAAATTACTTTTATTTAGGCTGTGTTGGCCACTGTCCTTCAGCCATGCAGCCTGCTCGGCATGCTGTTGGGATATGTTGGGTGCCCACATCAGGCAGCTGAATCTGGATGGGGAGGTGGGACAGGCTGTGCCACTGAGCTCAGCTCCAGTTGCATAGTTGCAATGTCCCTGAATGGATGGTCACAATCCTGCTCAGGCAGTTTCTCTGTAGCTGTGTAATTGGGAAGAGGTCTCAGTGAGCTCCCTACCTTGCTGAAGAGCAGATGGGCTTGAATAGGAAGGCATACAACAGGAGGATATATATATATACACACATATACCTGTCAGGCACCACCTCCATGGAGATCAGAAGTCCCTGCCTTTGTGCAGGTTGAACAGAGTGTTCACCCCAGACCTGATACTAATGCTTTGTTCTGGCTGGCCTCAGTTCTCCCTGAGGCCTTACTTAGTATTTCTGTTCTGATCCACTTGCTAGAGTTGACAGATGATGCTAAGTACCTCTGTGTTCAACCAGAAGAGTGGCTGCAAAACAGTGGAGGCTAAATGATCCCTTTCCTAGCTCACAGGGAGGTTTGGTGAGGTTTAATTCATTACTGTTAAATCCTCAGAAGAAAGAAGGTGTAGAAAAGAGAAGTATTAATGTCATCATTGTAACTGTCAGTGTCACAACATTAATTAAAAGCAAACAATTCAAATGCCAGATGTCACCTAAAAATACGTTCAAACATTTTCTTTACGGTTTACAGGAGCAAATAATTCCCCTAGGCATGCAAACTCAGATTTTTGCCTTTCCACTCATGCTGCTTTACAGTGTGCTGTTCACCTCCTGCTCTTCAGGAAATCAGCTTCCTGTTAGGAAGACGTGGCAGACTTGCAGCTCCACATGTACAGTGCAGGTTGGAAGAGGTGCCCTGTCTCCCGTGGTCCCTGGGGCATTTGCAATGGCAAAGGAGGTTCAGTGCCTCAAGTGTGCTTGGAACTGGGAGGCTGCTGAGGGCGCGTGGCCAGGGCATTGGTGCTGGCTGGCCCCAGTCTCCCAGCCCTGTGTGCCAGCTGCTTGGGCCTGTCTGCTGTCTGTGCCAGAGTGTGGCTGGGGGCCCCGGGGGGCGCCAGCCACAGAGCCCCACTGCATGCTCAGAAGGAGGTTTGTCTTCCCTCACTCCTGTCCTTCCTCTCATTCCCATGTTTTGGGAGCCTCTCCAGAGAATTGGTAATGTAGAGCTTGCTTCCTGCTTGTGAGGGGAACACCCTGACTCACAGCAAACAGGCTGCACTGAAGTTGCTTTAATTCCAGCAGCAGCTGTGGATTTCATTGCTCAGGCTGAGCCCCCACAGAAGCCCGGGAAGCCAGTCTGTGCTTTTAAGATTACAGCTGCTCCCCTTTTAGCCTGCACAGGCAAACAGCTGGGATGGAAAAGGAGGAGAGTCCAACTATCCCTTTCCTGTCATTCCCTGTGCCATAGCTTCTCAGCAGGTCTCCTTGGGTTCCCAGTGTGCTGCAGCTGTGCCTGGCTGCTTACTGCTGGCTCTTGGGTATGCAGACACACAGACATGCCTTCCTCTGTGCCACCCTTGATGGCTATATCGCTCCACATTGTCCCTTACAATCCCTTCTGTTTGAAATATGCCTCGCAGCAGGGAGGGTGGCCTTACCCCCCGCTCAGCCTCTCCTCCAGCAGAGAAAGTGAAGCCCTTGCTGAACTGGCTGCTGCACAGAGGGCAGTGACTGGCCACCCTTTGGGCCCAAAATCATCCCATTAGCAAGGCACTGCCTTTCCAGCAGGCCTGTGCTGTGTTTGGGGCCACTGCTTGCTTTTGCTTTTTCATCTGATGAGCACGTGTGCCCGAGAGCTGGGTGGGCAGGGAGGCGAGATGAGCACACTTACACTGTGAGCTTTGAGCAGCAAAGGAGCCATGATTCCTGAAAGGGCCAGCCAAATAAAACGGGAAACTTTCTTTGCCCAAGATCAACTAAGATAGCAATAAACAGGTTGGTGGTTACCAGGAAATCTCTGCTTGGACAAGACCAACTTACAAGCAGAAGAATCTCAGAAGGAAACCAGCAGAAGCACTACTCTTGGAGGAATGCCTGGAGACTGGAAATCTGCCCTGGGAGAGGTACCCAACACGCCTTTTTTATTACTGACATCTAGGAATCTTGAAATGCGCATAAGATACAGAAGGAAAATCCCCAATGTCTGAGGAGCTGGAGGACTAGGCGAAAAATACTGGGTGAGAACATCATGGTATTAATAGTCTCACTGAATCTTTTTTTTTTCCCCAAGTCTGGAATTTGGAAAATGCCATGGTCCTCAAAAGAGCTCCTCCCTGCTTCCCTAGCCAAGGCGATTTCTGCATGTAAACCCATTACCTGGAGGAAGTTACACTTTCTTGCCATACCCAGGTGTGCACAAGTTCTGACGCAGAAATGTGTCTGGAGATGAGGGGGCAGTTCAAGACCCACCATCCCTTAACCCTTTCACGAGATGCCGAGGAGGAGAGTTAAATCCATCTCCAATGAAAACTGAACAGTGACTACTGCTGATTAGCCAAGCTCCACTCCACGGCTGTGGCAAAATGAACTCATGTGCAGGCATGTAGTGCCAGTCACAGGGGCCAGAGCAGCGTGGGAGCTTGCGCTGCGCACACTTGAGCTGGGAAGCGGGCTGCAACCACGGAGCGATTTTGCATCATGCCCAGCAGCTTTCAGGTGATCACTGAGTAACTTTGAGTGTTTTGCCTCTTGGCAGCACCACCAATGACAGTGTTCTGGGTTCGCAGTGTCCCTTGCAAGTGCAAGACAGTGAAAAGGGAAATCAAACTTAATTCTTGATAATGGCTGTGAAAATTTAACTTTAATTATCTATTCACTGTATACAAAACACCATTCTGCATAGTGATAACTCATTTGTTGTACAGTTGACAGTGCACATCAACAAAAAAAGTGTTCGAGAGCTATACACTTAATGGAGAGAGGGCAGTGATGGCCAGTGCATGGTACACACAAAGATCCTGCAATGCCAGCTGTGTGTTCTAGACAGAGAAATACCTCATAACCACTCAGTATGCAACTAACATAAATGGGACAAGCATTTACCAATGAACCAAATTAAGAATGAGGATGAAGAGGGAAAGCAGAACTATGTATCCAGCACACAATTTCCAGAGTGATTACAAAGTTTTACAGAGATGGCCGAGAAGGATCCATATTTTTTTCAAACACTTTCCTTTTTCAAACTGTTAAAATTTAATGATAAATAGCAGAATCTCACAAATCTTTAGGGGCAAAATGCTCCACATTTATTTACATATGAAATGTGTTTAATACAGCTGTAATGGACATAGAGTATAGTAACATCTGACAGCAGGACTTGTAAGGAACCCAACGATTACTACCGCCTAGCATGCAGCTACCTATATATATACAATTTCTTTTAAAAAAAAAAGTACAAAATTTTTTCTTTTTAGGGATACATACAATGTTTAAAATGCAGAACCAAACCCAAAATATAACTCTCACAGAGAACTATCTATGAAAGGGACAGCATGGTACCTTTTGTACTTTGTGAAAGCACAACTAGTGATGCCAGATGCATGTTTGAAATGGCCCAACTATCTGGAACGGTCTGTGCTAAAGCTGAAAGCCCCAGTTACACTTACATAGGCTGGTGTGTTGCTTCTCAGTGGCGGTGGTGGTACAAAACACTGAGCACCAAAATATCTGGCATTGGTGTACAGAGCTGGGAAACACCAACCCCTGTAGCAAGGGTTAACTATCTTCTTTCAATAACTAGAAATAAGGGGAAATACATAATGCTCTGTATACGCTTCTATATAATGCTTAATAAATTACATGACAGAAAACATCATCAGTATAAACCTATTCCTCTAATTTAATCTTATTTGTTAAACCCAGAGCAGCCCAGTCTTTTGTAACAAACTGAGCTTTGATTGCAAGCACCTGATGGCCTAAAATATCCATTCATGACAGAGAGAGTTGTGCAATTATACTTCTCAGAAGTACTTAATTATTCTAGGGGGTCAGCTGCCACCTAAAAGCAGCACCACATTTTACATATGCAGTGGGGGTTTTGCCTTGTTTTTTAATTTTTAATATATACTTTAAGAGAAAGTTTAAAAGCCTTCTCTGTGGAAGGAAATGGGAGAGC
>NW_010237812.1:0-13218 GCF_000690775.1 Eurypyga helias
CAGTGCATGATAACCCTTTCGGTGAGGGTTATTTTTTATTATTATTTTATTATTTATTGTTTTAATGGGCATTCTCAAGTAACTTGCAGTCCCTCTGTAGAAACAAAAAGATTTCACAAGGGAAAGGAAGGGAAGGGAAGGGAGGGAAAGGCAAGGCAAGGCAAGGCAAGGCAAGAGAAAGGGATGGTGGGAAGGCTTTATGTTTTTACTTTCTTGTCAAGCTGCATGAATAAATAAAAAGTTTATATCAAGGCTACACAGAAATTCTACAAAACAACCTTTGCAACTGACAAATTCTGGGCTTCTTTATGTTGTAACAGTTTTCTGTATTAGAAGTTTGTGCTCCAACTCCTGCCCATCCTCTGAAGTGTTTCTGATTGGACCATCGGGGCTGTGCTAACTCTTCAGCATGACTCAGTCATGCTTTTCTGACAGATCAAACCCAACTGTTCCAAACCAAGCATGAACCTCATGGTTTCAGTTAGACACTTCAAATATGTACTTCTGAAAATAAATATTATCCCTTATTTCTCCTATGACCAGACAAGAAGTGTCACATCTTAAAGACAGTCCTGAAATATTTCTAGGAAAACAAAAATAGTGATGATTATTGGTCAGTCATTTCCCTGTAAAGTGTTAGCTAGGGATGATAGTTTAAACAGAGATTTATAACAGAAATAACATTTATTGAAACACACACTTCACTAAGTTACATTTTTGTATAAGTTAAATGACCCTATCCAATGACCATGCATGCAATCTCACTCAAACAAAAAAGAACAAAATGAAAAATGAACGCATAGACTTTTTAATATGGATTCGTCATACCTTCTTCTAAATATCAGATATTTATGCTTAAACAAGAGTCAGTTACAGTTCATCATGTTGTTCCAGATCTACATTTGTACCAGTACAATGCTATTAGTCATTCCCAGAACCACAGCCATTAGAGATTGAAGTGACCTTTTAATGTCATCACGTCCTACCCTGATTCCTACTATCCATGGCAACAGACTAATGCCAAACACACAATTATGACTTCACTGCAGAATGTAGCAAAGTAGAAGCTTATTTCCAGTTGTAAACTAAATTTCAGTAGGCAGAGGCCTAACCTTTGCCATTCAAATGAAGGTTATTTGCATTTCATTTGCAAGTTGTTCAGCAGTCAAGGTATATAATCACCCACCTCACTTTGGCACCTAAATGAAAAATTGATTGCTTACCTTGAGCAGAGGAGGGAAAATAACAATGGCCAAGTCATGGAGAAATCAGTGTTTGATCCAGGAAACTTACAGACCAAGGACAGTTTTTCGGAAAGAGGCATGGACATGGTTTATCTGTCTTCCTTACCCCCACCGAAGAGTGAAGACCCCTGCCATGCAGGGAGAGGTTATAGACAGGCCTATGTCCGTTCATCATGACATGGACTCCAGTGTGAACTACTTCTCAGTTGTATCCCTCATCCAACTGAAGGAAACACTGCTCCAGATTGGACTGAAGTAATGTCTGCAATACCAGGAACTGGAACCTGGGATAAACACAGAGGATAACCAACACTGTGGTGATAATGCACGTTCAGAGATGAGCAGATAACTTCTATCTGGGTATATCTCGGTACATGTATATCTGAAATGCATCGCTGAGTAAAGATATTTCAGCTTGATGTAGACTAAATGCTATATAACAGTGTCAATGTAACACCACATTTATGGTAATTAGCCCATACCCAGATGTAGGAATAATTAGTCTGGGCCATTGCCATGCTAATACAGATCTATTGCTTGTAGGACCAGAACTAATGTGCATACAGGGCTATTTATTGAACCATACCTGCTCATTCCAAAAGTGCATTGAACTTCACAGAAACTGGCTTGTGAGTTTGCTTGGTGCATTGTTACATACTATTGGAACGTAATGAAAACAATAATCAACCCTCCTATATTTGTGGTTCATGGAATTGCTACAGCAAACATTTCACCCACAAGAAAAAATTACATAGGAGTTTGAACTCCAAATGTAGTCACATCAAGATCATGTATCAGGATGTGTGACTCAATTTCCTAGCTGGACCTCTCTTTCTAATAGGATTTAAAGGAAAATTCAGAAATAATTAAAAACCTTACTACTATTGCTGGGGCTTAGAGTCCTAAAGCATCTCATCTCTGGTATAAACCCACAGGCTGTTGCACGCAGACACCTGTGGTAATATAGCACTACATAAGAGCAAAGTGCCTTAAAATGTGCTTAGAAATGTATGAAAGGGAAATTGTTTTGTAATGAAAAAGATTTATTTCCCACTGACAATTCAGTAATCAAAAAGAACAAGAGAGATACATTCTTAGTTTTTAACTTGTCTTTATCCAGAACAATTCATATTGAAATAAATGAGATAATTAGCTATTTTCCCTTCAAAAGGACTAAATAGAACTGTGTAAGGACTTACTTAAGGAGTTGGCCTTTAGCTTTGTAAAATGCAGTCTTGGGAAACAGAGCATCTGGGAGTTTATATTTCAGGGATGATGCAAGATTTTTCAACCTTTAAA
This sequence comes from Eurypyga helias, assembly GCF_000690775.1. Taxonomy (NCBI): domain Eukaryota; kingdom Metazoa; phylum Chordata; class Aves; order Eurypygiformes; family Eurypygidae; genus Eurypyga; species Eurypyga helias. Next base: position 2,544 of record NW_010237812.1, read on the forward strand.
TTACAGCTTGTGCAAGTGGTACTCTGTTACTTAACTCTAACAGATTTGCAGATGTGTCCAGCTCCAAGGTAATGGGCATTGCATTTCTGTCATGCAAAAGGAGCTGAGATTCAAAATAAATCAAAGAATGAATTAATCCTATCATTCTCTAAAAGCTTCTAAGCACTGCTTGGAGGGCTTCTAGCAGAGATAATGATAGGTTTTTATACAGATACTCTTTAAAGAGTTTACAGAAAAAGGTAAGTATTTTTTGTCTCTGTTTTGGAAACAGAAGACACAAGAGAGCTTTACTTGAACCAGTTACACAGGCAATCACTGCCAAAGCTTAGTATAAACCTAGTCCATGATCTAGGCCTTGCTGACCATATATACACACCCCACCGCCTGCTCCCCCATCCACCCTTGAAAAAAATCCGGTACAGGATGATAGATGCACAGAAGAAGGAAAGAAGGAAGAAGAAATGAAGGGAGAAAAAAAGGGGAATATTGGTTCTGGAAAGTTAGAATTTGTAATATTTTATGACAAGGGTAGTAGTTATTTTTATCTGACTCCTGAACATAAGACTTATAAAAAGCTGCATATGTTTATGACTGATAGTATCTGCAGTGATGCAAGCTAAAATAACAGTTCTTTCTCAGGAATAAAGGCTGAGTTCAATGAAAGGTCATAACGTTACGTGTGTACAACCGCTGGGAAACACCGACTGGCATCTTCCCTTTTGACCTGACACGACAGTGTTACATTCCAATGGCAAACATTGCCAAGTCTCAATTCAGCATAAAAACAACACTGAGAAAAATATTCTTTAGCAAACAAACAGAACTTAAAATTGTTTCAATTAAAAAAAAATAGAGTCACGCTTGGAGCCAACAGCATCTCTGAAAGTCTGTTTATTCTGTTGCTTCAAAACTGACAGGACCATGATGAATTAAGCGAACTACAATTAAAAGAAGTGTTTGGGGTGAACTAGAAACGCTTTGTTTTCTTTTTTTGCGCTAGGACTCAGCTGACTTATGTACCTCATCACAAGATGCAAGGATGTGACTCTGCCCTTCTTACTGTGTGACAGAAACTTAAAAATAAAGGCCATGATAAAATTAGAAATAGAAATCTTGGAAGCTTGATGTTATGCAAGCTATTCCTTAATACAGTAAAAAGACTTTTTTTTTTTTTTTTTACCTTTCAGCTTCATGATTTGGAGCTTGTGACTGTCAGTTTACAGGAATAAATTGTAAAGGTCAGGCTTGCGTGGGGCTGAAATAAATTGCCGTCTCAGCTTTCTTAAGAACCTTTTTGCATTGGATTGGGAAGATCAGGCTGTTAACCTGCTCTTTCTGAAATAAAGGAAATAGTATTTCTTACTTGTACACATGTGAGATTTTGCCAGATTTTAAAAGGTGTTAGTTGAAATTAATCTTCTGAAAATGAACCTCTCTGCAGTATTGTTTTCCTTGCTGAATAGAACATTCCAGCTCTCCTACTGCTCCTCCAAAAAACTCTGACCCTTGAGAAATTTTTGTTTTCCCGGAAAGGACACACAATAAAACCAATGTCTGTAAAAAAGAAGCACGACTTTCCCTGTACAGCAAAATAAATAGACTTATCTCCCTTTTCCATGGAGAGGACAAGGATACTGATGAAGTGCTTTCCAAGGGATCTCCCTCCTCACTTGTACTGCCACTGACTAGGCTGGGAGGGGAAAGGTGAAGATGTAGGTGCCCCACTAGCTCCAGAGGAGACTGTGGATCCAGAAGGAGATCCAGTAAATCTATATTGACAAACTGACAGACAGACCCTGACAAAGCTATTTTGCCAGCTCTTTGTTAAACAGCTAAAACAGGCCCTGGTATGGTTCTGGCCCTGACCAACTAGCAAGCTCCCAAACAAACCCTCAGCATAGGTCCAGAGTTAGGAAAGACAGGGGATTATTTCCCAATAGGTAGCTTGAATGCAGCAAGCTTGTTTATGAGCCTTCAGTGGTACAAGCAAGACTAGCCTGTGCCAGGTGGCCAGAGGATCAGCCTATGGATCCTGGCACTCCTGAATTTATGAGTAGAGGGGTAGCCCTTGTGTCTCATGTCTCAATGAGACAAACGCGGTTACGGTTAGTGCTAGGAATGGGATTAAATCAGCATAAGTCCTGACATTAAGAACATTTGCGGAAGGACCAGGAGACTTAGAGAAGGGGAAAACCTGGCTTATATCCTGTAGTTCTGTAAGGGCTGATGTTGATTTGAATAGGGATGAAAGTAGCTGGAGTGAATGGATGTGCTGTTCTGAGAAGACAGGGGAAATGAGGGCCCCCAGCACACTTCAGATATTTAAAAGTCCAAGGGATTTCTGGGTTTAGTCCCACACTATTTGCAGATGTGATAATTTTTTTCAAAATACAGGATTTTTTTGTGTAACTTTGTATTTTGGTCAACTACTTTCTATGGCTTTGAGAGACGTTTCCATTATAGCAAGACAAGGTGGGCTTGCCAAGTCATAGGCTTTTGTTATAAATCCAAAATACTGAATAAACTCCACCAGATTTGCCAATTTTTTAGAGAAAATATTGTGATTTATCAAGGCTTAATCAAGCATAATGGAAAGGAGCAAATGCACTTCTGCTATATTGCTCAGATGAAAACAAGAAGGTAAACATGTAATTAAAAACATTTTTTAAAAAGTGCAAGATAGTCCTAACTATATATGTATAAATATAAATATATAAATATAACAATTCAATACTACCACATATTTTACTTACTCAGAAGATAATATGGAGACCAGTTGTTATAAAACCAAGCAGCACTCTTTTAAATCCTTTAAAATGGACTTACAGTCTCTAGACAAAAGCTGACCATCGAGTTCAGTAGTAAAAATAAAACCTCTTTAATAATTTGTATTTGATGCAAATGTTCACCACCTCTGAGGCTGCAATAAGAAGTCAAATGAAATCCCAAGCTGTCAGGCTGGCAAATTTTAATAATTGCTTTTTCTCTAAGGAGGGAGGGGTAATTTTATATCATTACACATTTTTGAGATTATCCAATTGGCCAGGTTAAAAACCTGTTTCCAACCCTTCAAAATTACTTCGAAAAAATTAAGTGTTATTTCAGTTGCAGTTGTAAATGAAGAAAAAACATATTTAGGCTCATTAGCTTTAAATTCCTTCCCTCTATCATTCTTACCACAACTAAGTCCAAAGAGGCTATTAGACACTGCCCCTTCTTTAGGAATTCATTAAGACAGATGAAATGCAAGGCTTTGACCATTTCTCTCATTTAATTAGAAGATAAATTTAGTTTTGGTACACACTGAATCACTAAAACATATTAACAGCTATTTCAGCTAGATGTTAATTTAAGCCTCAAAACAGAAATAATTTTGCATGTCCCTGAGCCAAAACTGACATGAATATTTTCCTTTTAAATAGAGGGAGCTAAACTGAGTGTTGATTTTATCCTACATCTACTTTCACTCAAGTTTCTTCATTTCCTGTATGAACCTGTTCTGCAGTGGCATTGGCACTAATAAATAACAAACTAGATTCTAATGAAAGATAAAAGATCTTAAAGCATTTCCTACTGCCGAATGAAATAATTGCTTCACCCATTACCTCTTCACAGCATCTTGATTAAAATGCCACACCCAAATAACAACTCATAACAACATTTTATAGCACAAAGAATAGACGTATTTCGAGAATGTAGGTGGCCGTAAACAATTTTTGTTTCCAGCAGGAGTCACAAGAAACGGTCAGACAGAGATACCTTGAAGGTGGGTTTAAGACTGTCAGAGGGAGAAAAACTGTGTCCTGTTTTGCCAGTGGCACTTGATGTGGCACCTGCTGTCTTGGTGACAGCAATGATTGGCTCTACAGGGACACTTTCCCACCGCACCCCAGAGCAGAGCTAATCCTGACAAGTCTGAGACAACTCATGATTTCATACCACAGGAAGCCAAGGTGTGGAATGACGTCAGACCATGATGTGCCAAGTACAACAGATACGCCGCAGACATGTACGTGAAACAAAAGATGAACAGAGAGACAACCTTCAGAATTAAGCAGTTGTCTTTCTTCCTAAAAGGGGTTGGGGTGGAAGCAGCATTCTGAGAGAGTGTGTGCCTCTGTATCCAAAACTGCAGCACCAGACCTTCCACTTGACTGTGGTGGGCTGACCCTGGCTGGAGGCTCTGTCACTGCCCTCCTCAGCGAGACAGGGGAGAGAAAAGACAATGAAAGGCTTGTGAGAAGACAGGGAGATCAAGTCACACAGTTACAAGTCACCTTCTTCTTTGGCTTTAAGGTCCTTTATATGGGTTGACCTTCCATATGTATCCCAGGTGTCACACCAACTATAACTCAATACCTCTTGTCTGCCTTACCACCCCAAAGGTCCCAATCCAGTATTTGATCAGAGAATAAGATGAACTGTGATAAAATGAGATTCTGTAAAATTAGCATTTGAACCCTGTAATTTTTCTTCATGTACCTTCCCAGGGCAAAGACGATGATGGAGTTATTCCCTCTGTGTCAAATTATATAAAAATGAGGACACTCACCAGGACCTGGGACATAGTTCCACCTCCCTCCTGAGCCAGGTGGGGTCTCAAATCCACATCTCTGAGAAGGTAACCTAACCACTGGGCTAGGAATCATACAGGGAAATGAAAAACTGGAAGCGCTGCACAGTGGCACAGCTCAGAAAATTGGGGAAGGATTTATCTAGGAGGTGGAGAAGGTGGGTTTGACCACTGCCTCCCTCAGACCTAAAGCAGAGGAGGGATCTTAATCCATTTCTAAGTGCTTGGGCATGTGCCGAAATGATAAAAAACAAGGGGAACACCTCCATGTTATGGTTTCCACCTTTAAAGTGAAAGATTGCGTCCACTTGGAAAGAAAAATATCTGTCTTCAGGAGTTGAATCTTAGCGGTGGATCACAAATAGGTAGAGGTACTTATTCCTGACAGAGCATATAGCCCACATGGGAGGAATTCAGGCATATTCCTATGCCAGCAGTGCCTCTGCTGACTGTTCCCTGCTCACACCACTGGCTACTCTGAATCATATAGTGAGTTATTTCCACTGTTAGACTACCCATGTAACATTAAATCTAGCAGTGCATTTGAAATTCAGGGATTTTTCTGTCTTCATGTCTGCGTTCCTGAGACCTGGATTCACCCTATGTCTCTAGGCATTTAACTGATGTGCCTAGAGGTTTTTAGTAGACTGTTAAGAGACTTGGCTCTTTTGAGTGTCTCAAATCTGAATGACTGTCTGGAGATGCCCCTGGTTAGGGTTCCCAGACTTAGGTGCACACCCAGTCTGACACACCCCAGCTCTAAGACAAGACACCCAAGTGGACTGTCTGCCTTGGTTTCCAGATGAATGAGATACAGGTGCAAGAACCCAGAAGGGAACCACCACGTGTTCCAGCAGCTCTTCCCTATTTGGGCAATTAGGGATACGGGACTGCAGGGCATGCTAACTTATCTCCCACTGCTGACTATGTAGGTTGCTGACAGCACTCAGTTCCTAATTTAGGCCCTTGTAAGAGGTCAAAGGGAAACAGCATGAATAGGTGTCTTAGTTTTTGTCAGATCTAGTCCTCCCCTGGATTGTATCTCTTGATTCTGTATCACTGCAAAATTTTCTGTATTTACCTGCCGGGTACATGAACAAACATTTAAAGCTGTTGGAAGGACTGGGTTTTTTTGTTATTTTGCTTATTTAAAATATAACAATTTACGTATATACATAGTCATTGGAACCATTCTTCTGTTTACAAGCTACAATATAATTTTTTAAGATGCATTAATTTCTTTTCCATAACTATATTCTTGAGCTGAAAGACAAAGTATGAACAAAAATCCCACCTGGTTATGTGACATTAAAAAGTGAATGGTTGCAAGCAAGGTTACAGAAATATGTTACTAACTTACCTCATTTTTCATTGTTCTTAAAATTCTTATGGCATGGAAGAGGATATTCTTAGAAAATAGTTTCCCTGTGTTTTTTTTTCTACCCCCTGTTATATCAATTGAATGTTCCAAAAATTATTACCTTACTAACCGAGAGCTATATTTTGGTCAAAGTTTGGGAAAAAAATTGAGGTAATCTGCAAGGCTTCGTCTTATAAAAATTAATAATTACTTACTAATGTAAGGACGTGTTCAAGTACGTGAACTCTGACCAGTCAGATGAACTAAGCGTGCAAATTAAAGGACATTCCTGAAGATCAATTCACTTTTAAAGTTCAGAACGACAAGGAAGCCTAAATAAACTGTCAGATATCCCACAATGGAGCTAGTGAGAATTTCAGCATTGTAACCAGGTCAATCAGTGAGGTTGATGAAATACCTGGTAATGTGAAAGACCACAATGACGTGAAAGGCCTTGCACCGATTTTTTTTTTTATTATTTCATGGCAGTATTGTTGACACATGTGGTTCCATCTACACTACATATCAGTTAGTCTTGCTGATCTTGCTTTAAATGCTTGCTCAGTGCAGAACCACTATTACCCTTAGGAGAGTAATGCAAAACCTACACCACCTCAGTTGTCTAGGTGGAGACTGTCAGGCAGCTGCAAAGGCACCAAGGAACTCTTGAACCACGGTGCACAGAGGGATGTTTTTAGTGAATCTTCTGCTCTCTGCTCCCTCCTAGATTTCTTCAAGCAGAGGCACAAAAAAGTTGCACAACCTTGTTCTGCCCCTCACGTCTACCTTGATGACCCTTCTGGTGAACACTTGAGGAACATGTCCCAGACACAATTCATGCTGACACTGCAAAGTGTTATTACTACTGGGTTCATTTTTCCTTTACCTTATGTATAACTAGAAATCCTGACTTTCAAAGCATACATATAATGCCACTGCATAATAAAATAAAGAATATTGACAAGGTTTAATTTTTATGCTGATATTAAATAGGCATGTTCTGGTTCTGCATCTTATTAAATGATTTCTCCAAAAGTTTGGTGTATACATATTTACATTCCATAGGCACATGGGAAAACATTGTAAATATTTATGGTCTTTTGGATGAAAAAAATGAAAATTAGCAGCAAGAAGGTTCCCAGTATTGCAATGAAGACTGTGATCATTTGCTTTCCTAGATGAAATGTGCCTATTTTCACTTTGAAGACTTGCCAGGTGATAAGAGAGAGTTAAAGTGCCTGGCAAACACACGTTCTGGGTACATCTGAGCTGTCAGTTGGGCTTGCTCCTGTTGCCCGAGTGCACATGCACATTCATGGGGTGGAACAACTTGGTACCTGCCCAGCTAAAACCTGGAACTGACTCAATGATAAAACCATCTCAGGGCTTGCTCCAGTAAGCATTGTGGGTGGAAGTAAGCCAACTCTCACCACCTCCACCTGGCCCAGCCTTCGAGCACCGTCCTACAAGGTGGTGAGCTGTCATAATTCATAACTCCTTCTACAAACACACCCTTGGCAACACACACAAATACACCAGTGTTAGAGATGCCTGTGAGTAAGTGGTTGCAAGGGAGTGCTGCACCCGTGACATCCAAGTGCCACGGATAGGGCCAGGCTGCTCAAGGGGGAGTGCAGTGAGCTGTAGGACACAATTCACCGGTTGGAGAACTGGGAATCCATCCCTGGAGCAGGTGGTGGTACCAGCACAGACACAGTCATCCTTACCCCACTGGGTCCTTAGAGACACAGGTTGTGCACAACCCAACCCCAGAGAACCTGCAGCTGAGCAAAACCTGGAGATGCAAACTACTGAAGCTTATTTGAATCTCATTTCCTCCCAAGTCTTAGCTTGAGAACCAGTATCAGCTGGTCATGCACTGAATGCCCTGCTTACTTTCTTGCTTAATTTTTCTTTTTTGGTTTTTGTTTTTATTTTAATCACTGAGATGACCTGTGCTGAATGCTGTAGATCAGGTTTGGTTAACCAGCCTTGCTCCAGGGCTTCATACCGTGCAGATTCCTGCACTGCACAGCCTACTTCTGCTGTTCAGTGACTCCTCCCTAATTCATTGTCCACTTTCACCCTAATGCCTGTTTCTATTTTCTGTGATTTCTGTGTCTGTGTCCAAATGCCTTATTACTTGTCCATATGCCTTATTACCTGCATTTTCTCGGATCTGAAAACAGTTTTTTAAAAATGTGTATCTACTCTTATTTCTAACACTCTTTTCGCTCTTCTTTATGTCAGCTCTGTGGTTACCTGCAACACTCTATCTCATAAGAACACAAACACATTGTTCAACATTTTTGGTTTTTAGATCATTAACCACTATGTTTAGACGATAACACTGAGCTCTACAGAAGACTAGTAGACATCACCTAAATTCAATACACTGCAAAAAACTGGTAAGCTTTGTAGTTTTATGAGATATTTTTCAACATATGTGACAGAATTTATAGCCAGTTGCATTTGGCATAAACATTCAAAATAATAATGGATAATTATTCAAATAGTTTATTAAAATCCACTTAAGAACTATCCCACTTTCTTTCACCAAGTAATTTGTTCCAGCAAAATTTTCTTGAATTATTAGCGTAATGTAAACACACTGTGTGAAATACTTTTCTTTTACTTTCTTTTATCTCTATAATTTTTCTATATACTAGTTCCATAAGTAATTGAAGTTAAAACAGAATTAATTGAAACTATTTTCAAAATGTCTTTCATCTTTATTTTTTACTGAAAAGTAAGCTTTTCTGATTTTATTAAGGAGATAGCTTACCCTTTGACCTTTTTATTTAACCAAAATTTATAAGATCTTCCTGATTTTACAATAGTTGGTGCTTTAGGGGCAGCCCTTGCCTCTGCCTCAAAACTCTAAGCAGCCCTCCCTCAACCTTTTTGGTTGCCCTTGCCATTTTACACTGAAGTCCCAGATCTTGGATTTAACGAAGAACTCTTCCAACCACATGCCTTGTGTTGTCTTCCAGAGGAATTGTTTGTGTTTGGGGTTTTTTTTAATTGTCAATATTTTTCTCCACTCATAGAATCAATTAAGTCCCTGACTTATGTATTGTTCACCACATTTCTTTGTTCTGTACACATGTATGTCTCAGAATTTGATGGCTTTCTAATATTATAGTTGGTAAACTCTTTTCTTCTTATATTATTAAATATAAGTATTGTGCTATAGCTGGATTTTTTTTTTAAAGTTTCTCACTTATTAGCACTATCTTAAAGAAGCAGATGAAGATCTTAAGCATTCAATGGATATTTTAATATCTATATTCAAAAATTGTTTTCTAATGTATCTTACGATGCCCATCCATGATGCTTTGTTATCAGGTGGTGACCAAATTACCTGAGATACTCCAGCAAGATAATTATTTTGTTAGTAAATTTTTCTGACTCCTAGTGTGCTGCAGTCATAGTCTACTGAAACTACTCTCATTTCTCATTCATTTTACCTTTCCCAAGACAACTTCCCAGCCAGGCTTTAATTTCACTTCACAGTTCATAGGTACTGTACCTGACTCTGCTATTCTTTCCACCTTGCACCATCCCCTTTCTCTTACATCATTTAGCCAACTGTAATAAAATGTAAAAGCCCTGAAGTGACAACAAGCTATTGATGACCTTCTCTATTGGTCATTTCAAAACTAGGCATCAGTGTTATGGTTGTGAGCTACACATGAGCCAGCAGTGCACCTTGGCAAAAGATGGTAAAGACGGCCAACAGCAGCTGGAGCTGTATTAACAGCAGTGCAGCCAGCATTTCTTAGACCACACGAATAATACTGCCTGCTTCTGGGCCCTCAGTACAGGAGGCATCAATAAAATGAGTACAAGTTCAGTAAGAGCCATGAGGGTGGTTGGGGAGGCACAACTTTCCCTGTGAAGAGAGGCTGAGAGACTGGAGCTTATTCAGCCTAAAGAAATGAGTCTGTAGGGACCTGACAGCAGTCCTGGTACCTACAAGGATGCCAGCAAGGAGATCACAGAATCACAGAATTGTTCAGGTTAGGAAGGACCTTTAAGATTATCAAGTTCAACCATTAACGTGGCACTGCCAAGTCCACCACTAAACCATGTCCCTAAGCACCACATCTACACATCTTTTAAATACTTCCAGGGATGGTGACTCAACCACCTCCCTGGACAGCCCCTTCCAATGCCTGACAGCCCTGGGATTTGGGAGAAGCAGTAGACATAAATCAAAACATGACTAGTTCAAGCAGGATATGAGGAAAACTTTTCCTCACCATGAGGGCAGTCAGGAAGTGTAGCAGACTGTCCGGAGAGGTTGTGCCATCTCATTCATGAAGGAGATGACTGAATAAAGTGCTGAGCATCCTGGTCTGACCTCAGTGATGGCCATGCTTTGAGCAGGAGTTTGGACTAGAGACCTCTGAGGCCCTTCCCACTTAAATTATACTGTAATTGTATGATTGCAAAGATTGCCCACAGAGTAGCATTAAATATCACATAATATCATTCTCATATATCCTCTCATTAACATTGTTCAGATTTACCATTAACCTGGTTAGCACAAAGACTAAATTTCATCACTTGTAATAGTAATCGCTGATGGTGAGATCTGTAGCTCTGGCTCAGTTCATACGCTCTTTGCTATTGTGTAGAGACACGAGCACATTCATGCTCTTGTTCTTTGCCTTCTGTCTCCTAGCAACTCCATCTGCTGTCTTAGTTTTTGTATTTTGGAAGTACAAGTCAAATAT